>NW_009941329.1:17588-32898 GCF_000696875.1 Nestor notabilis | reverse complement strand
ATTCCTGCACTGCCTTTTGCTACAGGAGCTGTCAGAGCCTAAGGGGGAGCTCGGAAAAGCTGCTATTTAGGGACCGCTCTGCATGCAAGTCAGCTGGCATTTCTGTTCCCTTTGCTAACCCTGCTGCAGGGCCTCCAATGAGAACAGGAGCTGCGTTCCTCCAGTGTTCCCTTCTCCCTTCCCTCCCCACCCAAAATGAGGGCTTTCTGCAGCAGTGGATATGGGAAAGTGCTGGAGGAGGGTCTCACTTGTCTGAAGTGTCTCACTCAGGTCCACACTTGGAAGAGGCAGTGAGAATCCAGGAAGGAAAGCAGGATTTTTCTAGGTCATTTGACCAAACACACAGCACAAAACGATGGGGAAAAGCATCCTTGATGGCCTGCTGAAAGACAAAGATGCTACCTGTGAATCACAGCATCTCTGGAAGCTGTGAGGTTGTGCTGGGGAGGGCGATGTGCCCCCTGCTCACACTCCTTCCTTCCCGTTTGGCTTTACCCACTCTGACAGAAAGCACCTTTGGATGTGCAGTGGGATTTGGGCAGGCTCTGCGGGCAAATGGAACCCTTCTCCTTGCACTGAACATGCCGATGTAGCTGTGCATGTTTAGTCATTCCTAAAAGGAAATACCCTTTCTCACCTACTCGCCTGCTGCTTCCTGTTTCAGCCCCAGCTAACAGGTTCTCTTTGGTTTCCTCCCCTCAGGGGCTGGAATTGAAAGAAAGAGGAGAATGAATTAACCAGCTCCACTTGGAATTGAATCTTTGCAGGTTGCCCACACTCACACAGGCTGCCCAGGAGATAAAGCTTTTGCCTCTGTGGGAGAGAAGCACCTGGCTGGCCAGGCTGGGAGAACCACTTCCAATGCATTCCAATCCTTCCTAAATGAAGTGTCTTAAAGATTCCATTTCGATCCTGTCAGGCACTTTCTGGGTGTTAATTATGGAAAGCATATTTATGGGGGTAGCAGACCTGCGGATGCCTCCAGGAGTGTTTTGTAACACATCCTACTTAGAAATACTTCTTTTGCATTGATTTTTCTGGACTCTTCTCTTTTTTTCCCCCACTTCCTTTAAGAATGTTCTCATGAAAAGAAAGCTCTTTCTCTCCTAAAAGTTTTCCTGCCATAACTTCTCTGTTCTCTCTGCTTTTTAGTGGATGAGGGGAGACCACAGGCAATAAGTCATAAACTCAATATTTAGACTGTGGACGTGTAGCAAGAAGGAGACGTCTGAACCTTTCCTTCTCTTTGGATTTCTGGGGCTAGACACACATTTTGCTATGAACCCGATTTTCCTTGTGAAATAATACTGGTTTCTGTCCAAATAATACCCTGTTATATACCATCGAAGGACCCCCAGATTTGGCTCATCCACAGGAAGTCCAACAAAGCACCAAACTTAGCTTGGAATTACTAAAACTGAGATTAGGAATATACTCTAAAAGAAAAGGAATGGCAAATGGATATGACCAAGGCTCAGCTAGATCCAGTACAACTCCTTTAGGCTGGCTTTTGCCCGGGAACAACTTGACTCTCCTGAATGCCTTGAAGGGTGGCAGAAACGTGGTTCAGTGTTACCTCAGAGGCGGCACGACCTCTTCCATAAGCAGCGGTTCCTTCAGCATCACGTTGCACTGCGGATGGCATGGATCCGGCTCCACATGAGCAGCACAAGCAGCTGAATCACAGAGACAACTTGATATATCATCATTTGGCTTTTATTTGATACACAATAACATTGCACAGTGGCACACATGAGTCACTTCATTCTAATTGTTATTCTCTCCACTTCTGCAATCGCAGTGGGCGAGCAGTGGTCCTTCATTTCCCAAGTGATGTGGCTTACATGGACAGCACGTTTTCTTTCTACCTTGTGCATTTCTCCTAGCAATCCTCTAGAAAACCTGCTGTAAATCCTCCCTAGCAGAGGATTCTGCAGCATTGTAACGCATCCCAATGTGAAGAATTTCCCCTTCAGCTCCTTGGTGACTGATTATCACCAACCTGCTTTGCTAGGTGACATCTTCAGCCAGGAGCTGAGGAACCAGCATCTAGCTTACACTCTTTACTCTTCTTCTAGTAGCTGTGTGTTTATAAATGCATTGTGCTATCGGATTTACAGCTTCTCCATACATTATCCTGGGGGTGGGGGGTTCACTTGGAATGGTAAATATATAATAGCTGTTCTGTAGATGTCCTGGGCTCAGCTCTAGGAGATGCTGGAGCCAGGAGCGGTGTTTCCTCGTCACTGAATGGGCCAGTGTCTTTCCAGCAGCAGAGCTCTAGAGATGCACCACATGCAGATCTAGGAGAGGAGAGTTCACTAAGAAACTGCGTTTCTGCACTCCCCCTTCAAGCTACAACCCCTCAATTCCAGGCCTGGACCATTCCTCAGTGGTTCTCACTTCCCAGCGCATAGTTTGGCTAATAGAAGCTGTATTGATGGACCTATCTACCTGAGCAAAGAAAGAACCAAAGCTCATGGACTGAAAATGAATGGAGTGTTTACCTGTACATCATTTTAATGGATGGGGAAATTCATTCTCATGATAGAGCCATAAATGTCACTTTCTGTCTGCCACAGCAAAATACTCGTGTAACAAATAGCATGCCGCATTCATACCCAACAAGAGGACGTTCAGAGCAGCTTCACTTGCATCACACACACTAAGAAAGGCTCAACCTGGGATTTTTATTCATTCCATTGGCTCAGGGAGCAGCAGAAACACAGGGGTGGAGGTACAGCCACAGGGAAGATGAATGATAGGAGGACAAATAAACCAGTTTGGCTTCCCAGAAACAATCTCTCTTTGTTGAGCTTGGGTTTATTCCAGATGCTGTGGTAGGAAACAGGTCCTTTTATCTTTACCCATAGCTCCCTCTTCCATGATACACAACCCGCTGTCAGGTTGCTGAGCTCCAAGAAAACTCTGGGGCTGACCAGTTTCTTACATTCATCCGTGGAAACAGAGAGTCACAGCTCTGGAATCCCAGTGCCCAGGAAGGGGATGAAATCAGAGCCCTCAGGCTAACGTAGGTGTGCATAAAAGGAGGAACACAACACTTTGTTTCTTCCTCTATCTATAAATCATGCCCTAGACTTCATCAGAGAATAATCTCTCATAGATGGGATTGTAAAAGTAGATCCAAAACGTGGAGGCAAATAGTCTCTCTCCATGAAGCTGCCCTTAAGCAGCCATCCTTTTGGCATTTTGATGTACTTATCACCCTGGGATGGGAAGGGCTGGATGCTTCATGAGCTACAAACAGTCCCACCAGCCCTCTGTGTTTGAGGCTCGTCCTAAGACAGAAGTCCTGGGCCAGCTTTCTTCAATCAGCCTTTATTGCTCAAGGAAGGTGCCTCCCTAAAGAGAACACTCTCTGTGCCAGCAGGTGATAAAGTGGGAATGGGGATGGATTGGGAAATCCAAGTGCAATGCTTTCCTGCTGCTCACTAACAGGATTAGAGCCTGGGAAAAGCTTGACAGGACCAGAGTGACTGAGGCGAATCATTCCCATCCACTGCCAATGTTCTGTTACACCTTTGGGTTTGTCTTTCCTCTTACTTTCCACTCTCCTGGATCTACACTTTGAAGGCTCCCTGCTATTAAAGCTCCCTTTCCAAGGCCAGCTCAAGCTCTGCCACATGGTTAAAGTGGGCCTGGCTGGACCATTTGCTAATGAGAGTTTCCTGTGTTAGAGAAATGTTTGTTCATTCGCATCTTCCAATGTAAATATCTCCTGGATACCAGAGCTTAAAGCTACAAGCCCTTTCACAAGGAATGCAGCACAGTTTTCCTCTTGTTTTCCACAGTTTTCCTTGCCAATTCCCCTGATCCATGGCCAGCTGGCCCTGCAGCATCCAAAGGGCAGCGCTGGTTTGGATGGACTCGTACCTTAGGTCTCAATCACAAAGCCAAGAGCATCCTTTAAGCTGTTGAGCACTGTCATTGCATCAGGACACGTGGCAGTTGCCAGCCCCTCAGTGGAGATGAGATCTGAAGGGTTCAGCTGCTGCTGCTATTTTCTCTTGCTGAGCTGGGGTGTGAATGTGTTTAAGGAGAACACCCTTGCTCTGCTCTCATGGCCTCTCCAGCGTTTTATTTGAGGAGAGTGGTAATTCCAGGGTGCTATCTCAAGAAAGCTGGTTCTCCGTATTTAAGAGCTTTGAATTGTGAAGAGAAAGGGAAAATATAATCTTCTTACATTATCAGGAAAGGCATCAACTAATCCTGCTGCAAAAGGTGTGATTTGCTGATGGGCAGGAGCAAATTTCTGCTGCATGGGAATACATATCACGAGCTAATGAACACTTCTTCCCTGGTTCCTCAAGTGCTTATCTGTGCCTGATAAATTCCATATCCCTGCCTAGTTAATGCAGAATCCCACATAGCATATGCTACATCCCTTGCTCTAAATATTTCCTTTCTCTCACTGCTGTGTCGATTCAGCCTGTGTAAACCCACCAAAGTGATGGTGCTGGCTTGGAAACGTGCTGCAGATCAGGCAAGGTGGGCTCAGCATCACACCATCAGGGGTCACACATGCCTTAGGCAAATCACTGCGCCTCTTTCTGCCTCATGTTATATCCACAGGGAAGAGAAACACCAGTATATCCAGCTGTGCCCTGCTCCTTTTAAGAGAGAAAAGATCTGGGAAGAAGCATCTAAGCACGTGTGTTGGTTGGCTTTACCTTGCTGCTGTGTGTTTACAACAGCTCCATCCACAGATGTGCAGCAAACTGGCTCTGTGATAGCACACGCGGCTTCCCTTTCCTTATGTTCCAGATCTTTGTATAGGCATCAGCCTTTCCCTGGGCCTTGAGTTCTGCAGTGGCCTCAAGATGTGTTCCATGGTTTGGATAGACTTTGCATAAGGAAAAAACCAGGCTAAAATGTTGGGGAATGGCTCAAATGGGATTAATAGCAGTGGAGTTTGGTGCAGGCTGTGCCCGTAGAGTGTATGGACAGGATTTAGTGCCAGGGAAAGGAGGCTTCACAGGTAGAAAGGACTTGCTTAGAAGGCTGGAGGAGTTGGAGCATCTAACACACGAGTGAGAACTGTAATATTCCGAGGCCTGAGGCTCACAGGGAACAGCAGAGCAGTGGCAATAGCTTGGAGCTGTGGGTTGACCGTCACCAAGTGCTAAGACACAACCAGCTCCTGACATTGCTGTCAGCGCACTTGAGTCTTGCAGCCAGCAAGAGGGGGAGCCTCTTCTTGTAACATTTATTCTCTGTCAGTGCATTGAGTGACTGCAGCACTACTCAAAAAGGAACAAAACCCTTTGGGATTCCCCCTTTCTTAGCTTTGCTTTTTGGTGGTTGTTCCCTTGATGACCTGTTTTGAGTCTTGTGTGCTCTGGAGTTTGGATCTGGGTGGACATGCCAGGAACTGAACTAGGAACACCCAGAAAGGAACTCAAGTATTCTGTGGCTTGGACTCCACACCTTCTTGTGGGCTGGACACAGCTGACTTGTATAACCCTGGCGGAAAAGTGGGCATCAGTTGTGATTTCAAAAGCAAGCATCCTTTGTGGGGGGTTTAAAAGCTTTTTTATCCCCTAAGTGGGATAAAAAAGGGGAAGGATGCCTTTGAATAGCAACTGTGCCTTGGAAACATGGTTAAGATCCCTTTAACTATAAGCTACAGCATATTTCTAGGCAGTCTGAGCTGCTATTATATTAAACATGTAGCAGTAGTGGTGGTTTATGAAGGGGAAACATTTTTAATGCCAAAGCAGTGCTATTTTAAAGTGAGTTGCTTTTATGGAATGGATGAGGTGGTTCTGTTTAAAAAGACCATTTTGGGGGGGAAAATTGTGGCTGTATTTCTGTCCTGCAGTAGGAGGCAAATCTGCCTTTTCCCCTCGTTCTGGGGTTTGGGAAGCAGGGGCTGGCTCTGGTCACTTGGGTTTGTGTGGAGGCAGCTGAGGGTAAGAAAGGGAACCATCAAACATCACAGGTATCACCACTAAGTCAGGGTCCCAGAATCGTGGCGTCAGGGTTGGAAAGGACCTTAAGGTCAAACGAAGACCAAAAAGAGGGTGCACCTCTCTGCATCACCACTGCTTAGGACCATCACCGAGTGGCAAAGGGCTTTGCATCAGCCCTGAAGGGAGAAGTGTATCTTGGGTTGGCCCTGATTTTGAGCCATAAAATTGGGCATTGCTGCTGACAGTTACCTCCAGTGCACTCCTCCTGCAAGGGCAGGGATGATAAGTTGCTGTTCTTGCTATTCAGAGGAAGCTGAAGCTGAGCAGCAGGTTGGGGTCCTGAGCTCCCAGGCTCAGCCACAGCCTCATCCTTCCTGCCAGAGGTGGGCTTCTGCTCCAGGGAGGCAGGAGCCGTGCAGCTCCGCGGGAGGCTTGGCGCATCAACGCTGTTAATTCGGTTAAGTGGGAAGAGAAGGCAAACTCATCATAATAGCTCCAAATAAGAACCCCCACCCCAACAAGCACCCGAGAACAACAAATAACAGCTGCTTTCTGCGGCAGCACCAGCGGCCCATTTTCCTGCTCACAAAAGGCAGCAGAGATGTGTGTCTGTGAGCGTGCTGCAGCTGCAGCATCCCTCCAGCACAGCTCCAACCGGAGCTCCAGAACAATGTGAGAGATTGTATCTGCATAAGCAGCAGAATATAGGGGCCAAACCAAGCCACACTGCTAAGGGGCACTAAAGCCAGAGCTCTGGCTCACCCCATAAAGCACCTCATCAGTTACCTTCGTGTTGAAACACGTGCACTGATGACTGATGTATGTGTTTCATGCTCTGGCTTCTCACGGGCATCACCTCTGCAGGTTGTTGCCTCGTTAAAAGCTCTTGTTCCCCCAGTTACATTATTCTCAGTGTGCTCCTTTCTGTCCCCCATAGCAAGGGGCACATCTTGTGGGAAAAAGCCTTGGGAATGCACACGCCAAAACCCACTTTGTTGCTTGAGGCTGGGAATGTAGCAATAACCATGGAGCTGTTGTGCAGGACTGTGAGGAGGATCCCTGCTTACTCAGGATGATCTTGAAGACACGCTGTGGGTGGCACAGGACCAAAGCCACATTTCAGCAATGCTGTCAGGGGTGAAATCCCTCCTCTCCTAAAGCCCTGTCTTAACTCATCTTATGTATGTCCTTAGTGTATGTCCTTATGTATGGCCTTAGTGTATGTCCTTATGTATGGCCTTAGTGTATGTCCTACACAGCACATAGGAACTTGGCCCCTGCTGCTGCTGCAGTCATGTCACTGGTACTTCTCCCTGCCCCAGTGTCTTATTGCTTCCTCAAACATTGCAGGAGTCATACAGGACCTCTTTTCCCTCCACACATCTTCAGCCTCCAGCACTGCACAGTGCATGAAGAACTCAGCTCTCCATTCAAATTAAGCACATAGTTATGCAGAGCAACCGGTTGCAGATGGAGCTTGCTTCAGGTTAAGTTGCTATAATTGCTGGAGTTTAAAGGCAAAGAGAAACCCCAGCTCCTCGTGTTTGTTTTGTCTTTAATCATGCCTTCACAAAGTCACTCTTGTGACTCCCTGGGGTTTAGCTGGCTAGTTCTGCATGTCTGAGGGAGGCGGTGCTGCTTTCTCCCTTCCCTCTCCATTACTTGCCTGTTCCTTTGTGCCAGGTTCAGCTTCAGTTGTGAGCATTCTCTGGGCTGTGCTGATAATTATAGTTATTCCTCTGAGATGCTTTCCACTGGGTTTGCAACCAGGAGATCCTGCTGTCCCCGGCCCTTGGATAGCTTTGGAACAAGAGCTGTCAAAGAGAGCTCCAAGAGAACGTTACTTGTATTACCCAGAGGGACTGGCAGAATCCTGTATTTCTACAGGCTTTGGAATACGTGATTGAGCATCTTTCCCATCTAAAGGAGCTGGTACAGCATTCCCTCTGGGATTAGCGCAGGTGACCTCGTGTCTGGAAGAGCACAGCAGGAACAAAGGCACTTTCTGGATGTTCTGAGATTTGCTTTTCAGTGGGGCTGTACTGAGCATCTTCAAAGATGTGCAGTTTCCAAGGGATCAGGAGAGTCCCAGTTTCCTGCTCTAGAACAATTAAATTGGAATACTCTGTTCCTCTTAAGTGTGCACCTAAAGCAGGGAAATACCTCTCTGAAATGCTCATTTAATCTCCTTCCCCACATTACATTAACTCCAAGGGCAGACGAAAGGCCTCTTGCAGTGTGAGCTGGGAAAGGGACCCGCACCCTTCCCCTCACAACACAAGGGCAGTCATTGCTCTTCTCTGTCAAAAGCTCCAATTCCTACTTTAGGAGGTAATTCCAGTGCCAATTGGTGCTCCTTGCAGATGGAATTCGAGTCTGTGTGATCATTTGGAAAACACAGTCAATATACTCCCATCGTTTGCCCATGTCCCATCTCTCCAGTAACGAAGAATTCCCTCCTCCTGCAGGGATACAAACAATGAGCCCATTAGCCATGAGATGAGGGAGCCTGTGGGGAACAGCAGCCCCAGGATGGGGTGTGCTACGTGTGTTCACCTCCAGAGTTAGGAGGATGAATAGGTGATGCACAACCTCGTTCTTGTAATGTTGTACCAAACTGCTCACTGCCTGCAGCCTGCATCCCTTGCTCTTTGTTTCCAGATGGGCTGCTTGGCACGTTGGCTTTTGAACCATAGGAGAAGATAAAAGATGGATTTAAGGTCTCCATGGTATTTTTAAGACACTCAACCTTCCTCGTCCTCAGAGACATGGCTGAGGAATCTTGGCTGTGCCAGAGAAAGGCCATTCCCAGGTAGAGGTTCCCTTTATCCCCATGATGCCTCCTGCTTTCGCAGAGGCAGGATGCAGAGCTGACCCCTGTGCTGAATCCAGGTAGGAGATTCCTGTGGCATGCAGATGTTTAAGCATATGTATCCTATCACTGGGGCCAGCTTTAATGCTGTGGGGAATGTAGGAGATGGTAAAACCTGCATTATCTGGGATTTAGGATGTTTGCTTTGCAGAACAAGGGATTAGAGAACAGAGAGCTGAAATGACCATCTGTCTGCAGAAAAAGGATCCTGTGAATTACAATTTCCATGGCCATCTTCCCTAATCTCCTTGACTTTATTTGATACCTTCTATGAGAGCTCATGTCCTTGTGCCCCGAACAGGAACACAGTTCATTTTCCACACAGGGAGCAGTTTTCTTCTCCTTACATCTTTCTACAAGGAGTTGCGAGGTACCTGTAGGAAGCATTTACTTATCTGTTGCTCTTGGAGTTTCCCATTGTTCGCAGCCCTCTGCCATCACCATCCTTCCAGCACCTTCTAGCTCCACAGCACGACAGCTCTGAGTGTGCACGTGGCTTTTGTATTGCTCCTCAGGGACATTTAGAGAGCAACCATCTCCAGATACCAGTTAATGTGTTGCCTCAGTTGCATGGGATATTTCACCGCCCTCGGAACTACTGCGCCGAGTTTGGATGCTGGGTTCAATCAGGGAAGTGTGAAGCAGAGGGATTTTAGTCTGCTTTAAGTGCAAATGTCTGCGTGAACTTGAACATGGAGCTGCTACAGACTATTCCATTATTCATAGAGTGGATGTCTTGCTCCAAGTATGGAGAGGAGAGGACAGGACAGGATGAGGAGCGGGGAACAACCAAGCCCCTGGGCCCTGCTGGTTTGGTTCTTTGCCCAGCTTGCAAGGCTCAGGTCTGTGTTCCTGCAGGAGGAGAACACAACTGTGCTCTGTGCTCACGTCCAAGTGCCTTTTCCTGCCTGTGGCATCAGTGTCCACTGTGGGAAAGATGGCTCTAAGTGCTCCCGTAAGCCCTGCAGCCTTTAGGTTTCAAACAGGGCTTGAGCTGTGCTCTTCCTTGGGCAGTGCCTCACCTGGAGCCTGCTCTGCTCGCAGATGGAGCAAGACTTTAGCTCTCTTTTGGCTTTGGGAGCTCTGTGTCTCTAGATGGATGGCTGGAAGACAAGGAAGGGGAAAGGGAAGCAGCGTCGACACTGAGTCAGTGGTAAATCTGTGTTCATGAAAAGGCTGCTCAATAAGTTGGTGGCCATTGAAACAGCTCTATAAAATAGAAACAGGCATTGAAACAGCCCTATAAAATAGAGCCCCTCCGAAAAGGCCAGTTCTGTGACATTTCTAGTGCCTGAGATGGACGAGATCCCCCCGTTTATGTAGGGGATGATGCTGTCAGACCTGTGTGGAGAGGGCAGGTCTGCAGGACAAGCTTCGGTTTGCGTTGTGCTTCCAGCTTCTTCCTCCAGCCCAAGTGGCCCTGCCTGAGCTGCAAGCATGAGATGTCCTGTCCTCACCTGCCAGCTCATCCTGACTGGTGCTGCACGTTGCTTGGCTGTGTGGGATGGCTGGAGCAGAAACGAGGGCTGCAGAGGTGTTGTTGCTTGAAGCTCCGTAGAGAATCAAAGCCTGATTCCTGTCTTTAGCTGGGAATTAGTCTGGGGAGTGACTCACTGCTGTCAGAATAGCTGATGCTGCCTGCAGGATTATCCCAGCCACTGCAGCCTGGGCTCACACTGGTGCTGCTCCTCAAGTGACTGACACTTGGCCTTGTTTAAAGCAACCTGCTTTTTCTTTGCTGCTTGCCAGGCTGCTGAGGTGGGCAACAAGAGAGGGAGGATCCACTGGGGAACGGCAGAGACCTTTGATGGCATTGCCACAATGGCAGAGCTCAGCCTGGTCCTGCTCGTGGCATCATCTTTTCCCAGGAGGGAGCAAACGCCATGAGCTTGGCATCTGCTGCCTGTGGGAGATGAATGTTGCTGGCTCAGAGGCTCGGTTCTTCCTTGGGACAAGAAGGGTTGACGTGCACGTTTGGAGCCAGCAGCAGAGCTGGAGGTAGGACCCTGCTGCCTTGGCTCTCAGTCCTCTGCTGCCCCAGCACCAGGGGTGAAATGGATGTCTTCTGCATCCTGCCACTGCTGAGAGACACATCTCCTCTCTGCCGGGGCAGCTGGAGAGGGGATACCCATGGAGAATGGCTGGGGCTGGAGAAACTCCTCGTGCTGCTCATAGAATCACAGAATCCCAGCCTGGTTTGGGTTGAAGGGACCTTAAAGCTCCTCCAGCTCCAACCCCTGCCACGGGCAGGGACATCTTCCACTAGAGCAGGTTGCTCCAAGCCCCTGTGTCCAACCTGGCCTTGAACACTGCCAGGGATGGGGCAGCCACAGCTTCTCTGGGCACCCTGTGCCAGCGCCTCAGCACCCTCTCAGGGAAGAGCTTCTGCCTTAGATCCAATCTGAACTTCCCCTGTTTCAGTTTGAACCCATCACCCCTTGTCCTGTCGCTCCAGTCCGTGATGAAGGCCCCTCTGCAGCATCCTTGTAGCCCCCTTCAGACACTGGGAGCTGCTCTGAGGTCTCCACGCAGCTTCTCTTCTCCAGGCTGAACAGCCCCAATGTTCTCAGCCTGTCTTCATACGGGAGCTGCTCCAGCCCCTGAGCATCCTCGTGGCCTCCTCTGGACTTGCTCCAGCAGCTCCATGTCCTTCCTCTGGGATGCTGTGGGGATGCTGCCCCTGCTGAGATGGAGAGACTGGAGCAAGCTGCTGTTAAGCCCGGCCTGCTTTGCTTAGTTCTCTGGCTCTGTCAGCCCAGGTTTGCTGTCAGTGGTGCTGGGCTTGTGTTTAGCACCAGTTTTGCCTTTGTTGCCAAAGCTGCACGAAGGGCTGGAAGAGCTGGAGTGTAATCAAAGCGTGCTCAGACAAAGGTGTTCGGTGAGGAGCTGCAGTGTTGCTGAATCCACAAGGGGCACAATTAACTGATAAGAGTAAACTAATTGTTATTCAGATTAAATTAGGGCACAGGTGATTTGGAAAATCTATAGACACTCCCATATGCTTTGCCATTTTGCATTGCAGATTATGGTTTTATAAGGCCCTTCTGGGATTCAGATTATAGAGGCAGAGCGTGGAGCTGTGGCTAAACTGAACATACTCCTTCCTGATTAACTACCTGATAAAACCAGAAATGTGCACATCAGAGGATTTATCACTCTGCTTGCATCCCTATTTTTCCTTCCCAGGCATGAACACAACAGTTCCTTATAGATCCAAGTGATTCTGCTTGGGAAACCCAGGCAAGGAGACGTGATTCCCACATCATGGTTTAGAGATGGAGCTTAATAGCGGGGAACGGGCATCTGGCAGGGACACGACTGCCACAGCTGAGATTTGCTGCTGCTTCTTTTGTGCTGTGTTATCATGACCTGGGAATATTCATAGGCAAGAGGCAGCAGGACGATGTACTGACCTGAAGGATGAGGTGAGTCTGCCACCAGGTGAAGTTTGCTTTGGTTTTGGGGCATTCTGCACCAGCATCTGAAATGAGCATGTACAAAGAGGACAGGAAAAAAGAGTCTCGGTTGCTTGTGTTCTTCAAGCTGCTCTTGAGGAAGGGTAAGCTCCAAAGCTGCCTGCTGAAGCAGTGGTAGGAAACGTGGGGACACCAGGGTTGGAACTGGGGCAGAGCACGTGTCAATAGTGCAGCTGAAGGATTAAGGCAGAGAGAAGTGCAGGTCTTTGGCTTAGATATGCTGGTGAGTCTCCTGAGCCCTAAAACCCAAAAGGGCCTGTGCTGCTGTCATGTGTAAGTCCCCTTGTGGGGTTGTCTCAGCACACCCAGCAATAACTGCAGCATGGTTTTGCTTCCTCTCCTCTCTTCTGGCCTCAAGTGATGGCACCTGGAGCCAAGGGAAGAGTTTCTGACCTGTGTGATGAAGGGTTTGGAAGCGGAGCTTGGTTACAAGCCACGCAGGGAGAGCTGGATCGCTGCTGCTGTTTGTTTGCTAAGAGGGTGCTTCCCAATGAATTGCAATCCCACAGGGAACACTCGGGATGCGTTGTGCTGGTCCCTGATCACTCTCTGCCTTGGATTCTGGCCAGGGTATCGATCGCAGCAGGGCTGTAGCTGGGCAAGGAGGCGAGGGGTTATTGAATCACTCCTGCCAGCTAGAGCATCCCCTGTTAGGTGTTCCCTTGGGAGAGGCTTACCTGCGATGGGTCTTCAGCCTGTGAGGAGTTCCTGCCAAGATGTTAAGTATCACTGCTGCCAGGGAAGAGGATGTCCCTGCCCTGGCCTCAAGGTAAAGAAGGGCTGTACTCAGGGAGTGGTTTTCCTCCAAAAGCCCCTTTGGACATCCGTCGGATCAAGTGGATCAGTGCCCATCTTCCGAAGCCTGTTGTTGGTGTCTGGTTCCTTCCATCTCGCTGAGGGCATTGCCCAGCTGGCTGCACAAGTGGAGCTGAGTGGTGAGGAAGCATCTCTGATGGCTTGTGTAGGTGAAGCCCATGAGATAGACTCTTTGGGTGGATCATGAGGAGAATGTGGATGGGATCTTTGTGATAGGTAGGAGCAAGGATCCATGCCAGAGGGTGGGATGGGCCGTGGTGCTTAAAGGGAGCACCAGGACTGAGGGGTTTTGTTGCGTGGAGAGTTAACATGAGTGTGTAGTTCGAGTTGTGGTTACACTGCCTCAGCGTGAGCTGGAGACACTCGTGTTCCTGCCCGGCTACAGCGTGATTCCAGGCACGGATCCTCCTGGCAGTGCCAGATGGTGGGAAGAGGGGGAAAGGAGCTGCGGCTCTGCCTCCTCCTGGTACCACAGCCTGCCCCGGCGCTGCTGCTGCGGGCTTGGGAGTCTGGGATGGGGAGATGGAGCGTGCTCAAGGAGCAACTAGGTCAGGTTTGCCCATGGCCCCAACTGGGTGGCAATAACCCTGGCACAGAGGTGGCCAGGGGCACAGCAGTCGTGGTTCCAACAGGGCATTGAAGGTATTGAATATCCGCTGTGCTCTCCAGAAGAGGATCCAGAGCTTGTGTGTGCCTGTGCCTGGGGCTTTGTTTTCCTTTTGGTGTGTTTGTGTGTTTTACTCGGGGTGCTTTGTGCTATAATAAGAAGGGGGAGGGAGTAGGGAAATAGTGCTCTGTTTATATACACTGCTGTCAACAGCGAGGCTGCTGCTTCAGAGTCGCATCCTCTGGGAAGCACGCTGGATTCCAGGCAAACAACACCCTTCCCTTCCCCCCTTGATCCCGAGATCCTTCGGGAGCGTTGCCTGAGCCTCTCCTCCATCCCTGTCTCCCAGACTCTGGCTCAGGGGCATGGGGCACACTCCATAGCCAGCACTGCAAAGAAGCCGGTAGGCGAAGGTTGGGAGGGAAATGTCAGCGCAGCGGCTCTGCTGCATTGTTCTGCTGCTCTGGGTGAGTCAGGCTGTGATGTGCAGCCGGGGAGGACACAGCAATGCCTCTCTCTGCCTGTCTGTGTCCCTCCAGAGCCTCTTTCATACTTTCCCCAATGCCTTTCACCTTTGTGAGCCTCCAGAGACACTGATGAGGGGCTCAGCCGTCGTGTTTCCACCGCTCGGGAGGAGCACATCCCCTTTCCCTCCTCCCTGAGTCCGGATGTGCTCAGGGTCTGTGGTAAGAGCATCTTTATGTCTCTTCTCCCTTGTTCTCTCACCCAGCCCTGAAACAGTCACTGAATACGCCCTTTCTTATCTCCTGCCAGAGGTCTCAAGGGACAATTCCTTCCTATCCATCTCCTCAACGCAGGTAGCCTGGGACATGCTGGAGAAGAGCTTGGTCTGATCGAACCCCCCCCTTCTGATGTAAGTGGGCATTATGCATTTTTAATAGGCACAGGGGTCAGTGAAACCCTTGGCCCTGACTGAATTGGCACGACATTCCCAGCCTTTGGAGCTGAGCTCTCCCTGGGTGCCTTGCAGGAAATGAGACCAAGGACAAAAAGGCCACATTCTCTTTGATTGCAAGAACTGCCTTGTTCTGCAGCAGGACCTGGCCTGGCGGTGCAGTTTTGGGGGGAAAGCATAAGCAAATCTGTCTATACCTATAGGTTACCATGGCACTGTGACCTTACCAGACCTGGAAGAGAGGGAGTAACAAGGGAGTAGCTGTGGATCTGGGCATGTCCTTTGTGGAACACGTAGCCAGGTGGTGGGATATGGAGGGGTTGATGTGGTTGGAAGGCAGCAAGAGCAGGACAGGTAAGAGGTAACTCGCCCCCAACCTCAGGACTGACTTTTGGCTCATGTTAAAGTGTCCAGATGTGAGTGTGGCCTCAGAGACACCCGTACAGTGGTGCTGAGGCAGCTGGAGAGATGTGCTGAGCATGAGGGAGCCCTGCCTGGCTGAACCACTAAAGGGCAGTACCAGGAGGTGAGACCTTTCCCGCATCCTCCTCTGATGGAGGGGATACAGAGGGTCCTGCTGCATTCTTAGAGGTCACAAGAGTCCTGTCTGCAGTTGCCCCCAGTTTAGGGACAGCCCTGGGCACATCCAGAGCCTCCTTCCCATGCGGGAATGGTGTTCCTGCTGCGCTG
>NW_009941329.1:17151-17474 GCF_000696875.1 Nestor notabilis | reverse complement strand
AACCTCGCTTCCCACCCGGCGCCCAAGACCCTTCCCTCGCACCCAGCCTCGCACTTGCCCTTTGCCTGCCGAGCCGGGGAGCACTTCCCTCCCCTCGGGCCGCGGGTGATGGTTGGGGTGAGGACGCAGCTCCCGAAGGGACCCGCCCAGAGCCATCCCCGGCTTTCCCTCCTCCCGCCGCCCCTGCCTAAATGGAATCAATTGGTACAGACCGTTAGCAGCACAGGTCCTCCTCTGGCAGGGGGGAGGGCACTGCTCTGGATACAAAGCAGCCACGCTCTGGCTCCTTCCTCCTCCTCCTCCTCCTCACTGTTTGCACCTCC
>NW_009941329.1:0-16861 GCF_000696875.1 Nestor notabilis | reverse complement strand
CCCCAGCCACGATGGAGAGAGGAGGAGGCTCAGGCTGTGGGAATAAGGTAACTCCTGCCTCTTGCAGGCATTGCATGGCTGAGCTGGGCAGGACAGAGCTCCTTTATGCCCAGGGTGTGTGTGGATGTGTGCATGCGGCTGGGAGGAAGCAGGGAAGACTCATTCTTCTACCCCTCCCCGGGTATGTAGAGGATGCAGAATGGGTTCCGGGGGCTGCAGGAGATGATTGTGTGTGTGTGTGTGTGTGTGTGTGTCCCCACCTTTTTCAGGCTGGGGTATGGATCAGATACACTGTGCTCCCAGCCCTGCCCTCCCAGCCCTGCACCCGCTCCGTGGGCTTCCTCCCGTGGGGAATACAATGGCCCCGCGCCCTTCCAGCCCTCCAGTGCCTCCGTGCAGGAGGCTGAGAGGTGAGAAGCCACTGGGAGAGTTGCTTTTCCCTCCCCTTGGTCATCCTCTGCCTTTTCTTCGCGACAGAAAGGGATGGATTTAGGAGGAGGGGGAACTGAAATCCCTTTCATTCGTGCCAGTGGTGGTGAGAGCCAACTTTGGGGCTGCTTAAAGGGAAAAGCTTTCTGAGGGCTGTCTTTTGGAGGCACAGGAGATGGCTGAGCGATGCTTTGCCAGCTGAGGAGTGATCTCTGTGTCGTCTTATGCTGTGGGAGTGAAAAACAGTGATTATGGGGGAGGAAGTCCGTGGTGATCAATGAAGCCCTCATCAAATGATGCTTCCCTTTTCCCTGCTGGGCCTCTGGCTGACTCAGTTCCTGGCTCTCTGACCCTGAGAGTCCTGATTCCTCTCTGTCAGACCAGAAGCACAACTTCAGCTGGTACTGGGAGGTGGTTTAGCCCAGGTGTTTGGGAAAGCACTGAGGAGAACCTCATCTTTACAGCTGTGGAGCCCAGATCCAGTTAATCCCAGCAAGTGGAGATCCTGGCTGGGTGGCCCTCGCTATCTTGCTGCTGTAATACCCACTAGTTCTGTGCTGTCCATCCCCTCCCTGTTGCCTTCAGGGGCTTCTTGATGGCTCTTGGCATGAGGTTAGGCAGCATTTGCTTTGGTTTTTAGGTAGTGACGCATCACACAAGTCCCCACTTGGGTGCACACAGTGCAGGAAGTCATGAGCCACCACTTGATGTCCGTGCACATCTCAGGAGCTCCTGGTCCAGGGCTGGGGCTGGAAGAGTCTTTGCAGTGCATTGGATGGGGCTGTACATACTTGTCCAAACTGTAGTGAACTTGTGTGCACATGGAAATGGAAGAAGGGCTGTGGAGCTCCAAGTCATTCCTTTGTTTCTCCCTTGCTCATAGCAGGGAATTCTAACTCACCCAAGCTCTCACTTGCCTTGTCCATGTACTTCTCTGGACACAGCTCTCCAATGCCAGCTGCAGGCTTAAAGTGGTTGGGATTTTGGGCTCACCTGAGAGAGCTGGGGTCAAAAAGGTCAAAAATGGAGGCATCTGGGGAAAAGAGGGTGAAATATCTTCTTTCTGTACGTAGCACAGTGTCAGCTTCAGAGCACTGGGGAATACAGGTGCTGTTCTGGGGAAGGGAGGTTTCACCCAGGAGGGCTAATTCTGTGGCAGGGATCAAGGCTCTGGAAGTGGCCAGAGCCAGCAGGACAGTGGATGCTGCTGGAATGGGAAGGGAGCTGAGCAGTGATTTCCTTCCCCTGGTTCAATGCGAATGACAGAGGGAGGAAAGTGAAGTTGGTGGCTCTGAGTGGTCTCCCATGCCATGCAGCTGTTAGCTGGCATCCCACCGCTTCCCAAGCCATCCACGGGACTCAGGGGGGATAGTGCCCCAAGCCTCGGGAGGGACTGTCCCCTGGTCCATGGCCCAGGCCTGACGTGGTGCTCCTGTGTCTTCTTCCTAAGTCCTTGTTCTCTGTATCGTGTTGTCTTCCAAGCTTTGCTTGTGGGGATCCCAAATTGGTTACCTGCCTTCTCTGGTGGCAGGAGGAGTGGTCTTTGCCAAGCACGAGGGCTGAAGAGTGAGGACAGAGTCTCCTTTCCCTCCTGTGAGCCCCAGTTGGTTGCGTTTGGGGTGGTTGGATTCACCTCCAGGAGCTAATAAGGGCTTTGCTGAGTGGAGACCTCAGGGTGAATGAGTCTTTGTACCCTCATCTCGACACGTGGACACTCCCAAGAGCTCCAAGTGATACAGCAAGTTAGTCACTGTTGAATATATCCTCCCACATCCTTTAATGGGAACTCCACAGCTCCAGGGAGCTGAGGCACTGGGAGCTTGATGGAATCACACTTCACCGTGCCAGGGAGCAGATCCTGGTCTCTTGCTGGTGGCTTTGTCCCACTTTAGTCCTTCCCTCCTGTTCTCCGAGCCTGTTCCAAGTCCCACTTCCCAAGGCAGGCTGTGCACAGGCAGCTTTGCACCCCTCTGCTGTCTGTGCCTACAGCAGCGCGTGTTCTCCCCCTGTACAGCTGTGTGCAGATGTGCACATACTCCGGGCTGCTCTCTGAGAAATGCCCTGTCCTGCCCAAGCACCACATGGCTTCAAGCACTTTGCCAGCTCCCAAACCCCTCCTGCAGCTATCCTATCCGCATGATGTGCTGGGCAGTGACAGCAGAATAAAGAGAGACAGGCTCCAAATCCCCTTCCTGCCTGGATCTGAGCTGTTTTCCTAAAGATGGGACAAGAGCTCATCTTCTGTGCAAGGCTTCCTGTGCTGTTCTTTAAGAGCAGGTGATGTATTAGCTCTCCAAGGGTGTGCTAATGCATTGGTCACTGCTGGCCCAGCTCCAGCCTCTCCGTTGCCTTGGAATGCTGTGTATTGTTAGCTCCTGAGGTGTGGTTTGATGCTCCAGAGTCCTTGGTGCTGGGAACATCAAGTCCGTGCACCGGAGCTTGGAAGTGACCAGGATGGACAGAGAAAACACGGCTGCTTGCTGGTGATGGAGAGGCAGAATGAGACATGCTTCACTTCCAGGGGAAGGGCATGGATTTGGCTCAGCTGCCTTCCTCAATGCCATCCTGGAATGCCCCAGCAGTTTCCTCCTCAGGTTCAGCACCTGAAACACAAAAGGAGGCTAATCCAGAAGAAACACCTTGTCTGTGCCTCGCTTCCACTCTGCCGGAAAGAGACCAGGAGCAAAGGGATGGATGCTGAGGCTCTGCTCTGGATTTCATGAATGGATGACTGCAGAGATGCAAGTGGGGATTTGGAGGGGATTTGGAAGCCTGCTCCAGGATTTGTCTGGCATGCAAAGCATTTATAATACTTCCAGCTTTATCATAACATAATGCCCGTGTGACTCGGGGCCCGCTCCGGCTCTCAGGGAGGGAAAAGCACCACTCCTCTCCCCATCCCTTTTGCTAAGGGGCAGCTTTGCACAGCCCATGCTCTTGTCCTGGTGGCACAAAGGGAGGGTGAAGGTGATCCTGCGCTCTGCTGGGTGCATATGTGTGTGGGTGCTGAGCAAGCTGCAGCGTGACAGTGGAGTGGGTGCTGGGGTACCTCCCCCTGGGCTCCTCTATAAATACCACCCTGGTGCTGAAGCATTCTGGCTCCACGCCTTAGATCCCCTCCTTTGTTTGTCCATCTGTTTAGCAGCTCCTCAAGCTAAAGAAGAGATGTGTATCCATGGATTTCTCTTGGAGTCCTGGGAGGTTATTCCATCTGAATCCCATAGGCTGGGACACGGAGAGGAGCCCTGGAGGTGTGCTGAGACGCCAATACCCTGCAGTGCTTCTGGCTAGTGCATCCAAGTGAGCTTTCCCCAGCTCCAGCTCATGTCTTCCAGCCTCGTGCTGATGCAGTTCCTATGGTAGGAATTGGATCTGTGGGAAGCACCTTTCTGGTGGTGTGCTCTGCTTCTTTCCAGAACACATCATCCCCTGTGCTTCACTGGGTGTAGGAGCCATCACCCAACCCAGGGCAGCTCTAACACTGCCACGCTCAGATTCAGGCTCGATGGAAAGGAAGCAAACTTGGCTGTTTGGTGTCACCCCTGCACATTAGGTGCCTCCCAGCTATGGCAATAACTCTGCAGGGCCCTATGGCAACGTGCTCAAATCACTGTCCCCCTGTGGGCACCGTGGCACTTCCCTGCCACCCCTGTCACTGCGAGCCCAAGGGAAAGGCTGGGGTTTATGGAGCATCCCGGAGGAGAGCGGTGGTGCCGAGCTGTAGGTACATTAAGCAGATGATGAGGGAGCAGCCTCCCAGGGCTGTTAACTCCTGTCCCTCCCTGTAACAAAGCTGGAGGAGCCTCCGCAGGGATCAGAGGATGGGGGCAGCTCTGCACCCCTCCCGCTGGGGCTGTGCTTAGCCCCTGGCACAGGAACCTGCACCATGTGTGTGCCAGGGCCAGCACAAAGCAGGGCTGCACCCCAGCACCTGGGGCTGCTTTAAGATGCTGCCTCACGCAGCGATGCTGAGGAGCAGCCTTTTGCTTTCACCTGACTTTCTAGTGGCACGTTTTGCTTCTAATTTGGGAGAGAGAAGTAGAATGTGCCACAAGCCTGCCACCCTTGCGAGCCTGCCAGCCAGCTCATGGCACTCTCTGCAGGCTCCCTGCAGCCGTGCTGAGGGCCAGGGATGCTGTGCCCTTCCCAGGGGATGCAGGAGAGGCTGGCTTTGGCTGGGGGATGTGGGGTTATTCAGGTGGGTTGTGATCCACTGGGATGAACAGGGAGCTGGCTGTGGAGGCTGGAGGTACGGAGTCACTTTGGAATGAGTGAGACTCCAGTGTCTGCCGTAGAACAGTGGCACATCCATGGGGCATGACTCCTTTCCAGAGAGCTTGCTGGAATGACCTCCTGCAAGGGTTTGGGAGGAGCTGTTCCTGGGTGTCCCTTAGATGAGCAGCATTCCTGGCACCCAGGAAGTGCTAAAACTGAGAAGACTGGGTGGAATGTGAGTGGTGAGGGTGAGGCCAGGACAACTCTACCTGTGTGGGAAGCTGTTGGCGTGCACAGGGAAGGATGCTCGTGGGTTTGGATGTGCTGGCTTGGCCGGAGCAGCAGGATTCAGGCATGGCAGGAGATGGTTCAAAGAGAAGGTGGTGTGGTGAGAGCTCAACTCTTGGCTGGCTCAGCCATGTACCTTATAGTTATTCTATCAGTTACTGGTTACTTTAGCTCTGAAATTCCCCAAGTGGAAGCAGCCAAGAGCATTGAGAAGGGGCCTGGCAGGCATAACTGTGAATAACAGCACTCCAGGATGAATCCCTTGGCAGCAAGGTGGAGCTGTCTGGATCCTGGAGGTGTAGATACTGTCTCTGCCTCCAGCCTGGCACAGCAGCCTCAGGAAGAAGCACAAATGGCAATAAAAGGTGCCTTTCCATAAATAAAGCCCAAAGGATTTTAGTGGAGGAGGAGTTGTCCATGGCATTGGGAGGATGCTGGGATGATTGTCACTGGTACCAGGTGCTGGGCTCGGGGAGGAACTGCACAGCATATAGTGCTGCTGGCTGCGCTGGGGGGTGCAGGAGCAGGATGAGTGTGTGGAAGGGGTGCTTTGACCTCAGGGATCTAAGGTGGCTTTGGGAAACCTGACATCTGGTGGCACAGGCTTTGTTGGAACCCTCCGAAGCTCTCGCCTCACCCATGGGAGCTGGTTGGGATCAGCTATTACCTCGGTGCCCTTTCGGCTTGGAAATCATGGGATGCCCAAGGAAGTGGTGAATGCCCCATCCCTGGCAGTGTTCAAGGGACACAGGGGCTTGGAGCGACCTGCTCTAGTGGCAGGGGGTTGGAGCTGGAGGAGAAGCATCACATCCAGAGGGACTGCAAGAGGAAGTTCTTCTCTTTTATGCCAGCAGGACAGAGGGAAGATGTGCCAGGATGTCCCCCCCAAGATGTGCTGCACCCCTCGTTTTCACAGCCTGCATTCTGCATTGGTCAGCAAGCCCCATGCCCTCGAGCTGCTTTAGGGCCCCATGCAGCACTGATCCCCCCTCCCTGCCCCAGCCCCCCTCGCTGCTCTGCCTCTCCATCAGTGCAGTAACTCGTGTTCCTAAAGCTGAATGCCATTTGGAAGACTGACAGCTCCAATCCAACACCAAGGAGCTGCTCTTGGGCTCGCAGGTATCTGTTGCATTCCAAAAAGGCAAAATCAACCTGACTTCATGGAGTGTTGTGCCTTGAGGTGCAGCACGATGTGGTCCTGGTCTCTTGGAGTGCGATGGGGCTGTGCTTTGGGTTACTCCTAACCCTGTTCCCTCCTCGGGCAGGGGGTGGCCTGTCTCTGTGTCCCTGCCACACAAGGTAGGTGACAGGCATAATAAGGCTGCAATTTGTGTGGCTGATTTGAGATGCACTGTAATTACTGCATGATTACAGTATTCTTAGAGCAGCCATTACAAACCCCTCCAGGTTCTCCCCAAGGGCTCGTCTCGCTCCTCACCTTGCAAGTCAAGCACTGCAGGGGGGTCTGTCTGTCCATCAGCTGGGGCTGCAGCTCGCTCCGTGCCACATTCCATGTGCCTCTTGGAGATCCCTGTGTCCCAGCGGCTGGGTGGCAGGATGGTGCTCGGCCAAGCAGGTGAAGATGCTCTTGGAAACGGCAGGGGTTGGTACTGGGGAGCTGGGCAGCAGGGAGAGGTGTTCAGAGGTGCTGCTCTGCCTGCGAGGGTTGCTTGTTCACTGCTTCATTCTGTCTCCAGCCTCACTTGGTTTCTTATTCGTATGGGGAAGATCTGGCCCTTGGGTGAGGCTAAATTTAGGAGCACTGACCTTCCCCAGGCCCTCGGTCAGTGTGAGCTGTGCTTTGCCAGCTCGCCAGGCAGCAGTGCTTGTGCCATTGCTGTATTGAGCTGCTCCAGCCCTGTGATTCCCGTCCAACAGTAGCAGCTATTTTCATCTCAGCCCTAGAGCAAGCTGAGGTGCAGGTGAGCCAAAGGCACCGAGCCACGGGGGAGGATGGAGCTGGATCCAGGCTTCCATTGGGAGCTGGTGAAACTGGTAGAATTAGTCTTTCCCACTCGGAGACAAAGCGAGAGCCAAATCGCACCTCCCTGCCAGGGCTGGAATAGCTCTGGCTTTATTGGCCTGGCATAGTGGGGGCATGGCAAAAGAAGGGAACTCGTTTCCTTCCAAATGCCTCTCAGGTGGCAGATGGGTCCATGTTATTCTGACCTCTCAGGTCCCGGGAGCTGGGGCTTTTCCCTAGGGATTGCTCTGATGCTCTTGGCTGTGATTTTTTGGCTGACCAAGGAGCTGAGTGAGCTCTTTGCTGGATCCATCCTGGGAGAGGAGAGGAAACCTGCTGCGAGCCAGCCCTGCCCCTGCAAGCGCTGCTGCCGGCACCGAGATCCATCCTGCAGCGCTGAGGGGTGCTGAGCTGCTGCTGCTGAGCTGCTGGAGGGGGTTGTTGCTCAGGCCGCACCTAACAAGGACTCTGCTTAGTGCAGAGCGTGGAGGAGATGCCGTGTGTGTGCATTTACAACACGTTGCATCCCCCGAGCAGGAGCACGGTGGATGCTCCTCGCAGCCTGGACATGCGCACCCCATCCAGCAACCCAACAACAGCTCCCGCCAAGCAGTTGTCCTTCAGTGGCATCTTGCAGGACTGGTGCTTACAACAGCTCTCGAGGGGAATTTGGGTGCCAGCAGGTTGGATTTCCCCCCAGCCTTCAAAAAACCACCTTTAAGACACTGGATTTTGCTGTTGAAAAGAAAGGAATTTAAGGTTTTGCAAAGTCGGGAAGGTGCTGAGGTGCCCGGTGGTGGCTTGCTGCAGTGGAGAGGGCCAGCTTGCTCACTCGCTCTGCCAGCCTTCTTTTTGTATGCATTGGAATCAGGTTATTAATAACTCTTTTTAAATAGAGCAGGATTTAATTCCTTTCAGGGCTAGGGAAGAACTCAGTCATTCAAAGGGAGTGCTGGAGGCTGTGAAGTCAGCTCTTGGGTATGGAGCCCTGAGCCCCAGCCAAACAGTGGCTCCTGCCCCAGCCCCGTCTCCCAGCGAGTCGAAGAGGCAGCAGCGTGTGGGGGGAGCAGCCCCAGCTCCAGGTCTGGAGTTGGGAATGTCCTGCAGAGCCAGCAGGGAGATTCGAGGAGGGTCTGTGGCTTGCTGGGCACAGCTCTTCATGGGTCAGTGCCAGAGGCAGCCCACAGGGTACCCCACAATCCAAACAGGGATCCACACAATCCTACACCCCTCATTCAGTGCATCAGAGCCTGGGGCTTCTCTCCAGCACTAACAGCAGAAGGGAACAATTAACTACCAAGAGATTAGGGTATTGCAGGTTCTGAGGCAGTGCAGGTTGGCAAGGTGAGGCTTGGTCCTTCCATCCTCTCGTACAGGGGGTATTGTGTAACTCTCCCAACCCTTTGGACATAGCATATGCAAAGGGTGTTTTGGAGCTGTGGAATTTAGTCCAGTCATGTTGAAATTGGGTCATCCTTTGTTAATGTCACTTTTTAACATCCATGGAAGGCAGCAGTGAGCAAAATACTCAGTGCAAAACACACCACAGGGGTGGAAGCAGAGGCTCTGGGTGGTTCCGGCAGTGTGGATGTGGTCTGAGCTGAGCAGAGGTATAACTGAAGGTATCGTGGTGTCACCAGCTTGAGGAGGCTTGATGGAGAAGCCCTCGAAGGAGCCACTTGCTGGAGCACTCACTCAGCATTCAACCTTAAAGAAAGTCAAACCACTTCTCCTGGGTGTCATCAGCTTTTCCCTGAAGAAAACAACTCTCGTTTGTCTTTCCCTTTGGAAGTGGGCTGTAAATCCAACAGCTTTTCGTCGTGATGGAGATGCTTTTTAAAACCCATGTGTGAAGTGCAGCCGTTTATGAAGAAGTATTGAGTGCTGCGAATGCTTTCTCAGCCCAGACCTGTCACCCACAGCTCGCCTGGCTTGGCAGGGAGTCTGGGGCAAGCATTGCCAACCCGGAATGACAACAGTGCATCCCTGAGGGCAGCACATCTCCTGCCCTGTTCCTAGCTCGGACCGAGGTGGAGCAGTGGGGGGGAAGATGAGTCTGCATCTGCAGAAGAGGAAGTTCCTGGTGCTTGTTAAAACGTGGCTGAAGCTCCGAAGCTCCAGGGTTTCTGTTTCCCAAGCTGGTGGGTGGCTCATTCTCATCCTGGATATGCATTTTTTATTCACATACACGACTAATCCTGTTTGGAATCCTGTTAAGTTCTTGTTCTTCTTAGTATCCTGTGGCAATAAGTTCCAGAAGCTAATTGTGCTGGTGTTGAGCTCCCTTGATCCCCTTTGCTCATGCTTGGTTTAAATTGTAAGTGTTGTTCTGAGAAGATGGGTTCATATTATTTCTTTTTGTGAGCTCATCTGTGGGTTTGATCCCATTTGTTCTTGCTTTGCAATTCCAGCTTCAGGATGTACAAGTCGGCTCCAGTGCAAGGATGGTTACGGTGATGAGCATCCTTCTGGGAGGGCTCAGAGAACCACGGACTGGTTTGGGTTGGAAGGGACCTTAAAGCTCATCTGGTTCCACGGGCAGGGACACCTTCCACTAGAGCAGGTTGCTCCAAGCCCCTGTGTCCAACCTGCCCTTGAACACTGCCAGGGATGAGGCAGCCACAGCTTCTCTGGGCACCCTGTGCCAGTGCCTCGGCACCCTCACAGGGAAGAAATCCTGGAATTCCATGTGCTCATTACTCAGCTCTGTGTTCTGCTTAATAACTAAGCAGTAATTAGCTCCACAGCTTTGCTCCTACACTTATAATAGCCTCCACTAAAGTTATGGGGGTTGGAGGCACTAATGGCTTACGGAGTAACCAGTGAGCAAGAGGCTTTTATCACCACCTTTACTTCGAGCCTGAGCTTTACAAACCTTTGCTGCCAAACACCAACAGCTCTGACAGAGGCTTTGTGATGGTGCCTGTGTGTGCCCCCAGTGACAGAGCCCTTGTCCCCAGCGTCTGCTGGGCTGGATAGGCACTTTATTCTGGTTGGGGGCCGTTTTCCAGCAGCGATCAGACCTATTCCCATCCCAAAGGTGAAAGGAACCCTGTGTTTAGGTTTAGGGATGCTTTGCCCGGGGGGCAAAGCTATTGGTGAGAATAATACTTTGTACCCTGAAGTGTTTATTAGCTTTGTAAAGCTTTTGTTGTAGGATTTGGCTGTGTGTGTTTGCTATTTCCTGGCTGTTTGTAATGACTGGGTTTGTTTGGGGGGGTTGTCTGTGTTTTTCCTACATCCAGGCAGTATTTTTACTCTAGTGACATATATATATATATATCTCTACACACACACACTCAACTCAATCAAGTCTTTAGGTTAACATGTTCTAAATCACTTCTGTTCAATGGGGGAAAACCAAGGAGTAATGACACTCCTCAGCCCCACAGGAAGAAAGAAGGGAAAACCACAACCTGATTGCAGATGGAATCAGTGTTTCCTACAGCAAACGCCAGCACTGAGGCAAATTAACTCCATTTTAAAGCAGAACCTTCAGTGCTTAATAATCCAGCAGGTTCCTAACACGTGGCTCCAGGTTTTCTTACAGCTTTTTCTGGGAGATGAATGCCCTTTTCATGTTGTCATGCCTTGACACCATTGCCCTCTGCCGGAGGATGGGGAATCTCTGCCACCATGTGGCACAGCCCTTCTGCTTCCAGCATGTTGGAAGAGATCCCTGCCAAGGAGGCTGGTTCCAACTATGCCAAACACCTTTGGGTTAGAAGCATTTTAACCCCCAAATCGCTTAGATTCGAGCAGCCTGGAAAAAGGAAGTATTCTTTCAGTTGCTTCGTGTTGCACTTTATTCCTCTCCCTTTTCCCTGCAGAAAAGGGATAGCAGGAGCCTCAACGTGGACAATCTGAACAAAGGCAGGTTTGGGTTTGGAGGCACGCACTGGGAAAAGGGGACTTGTAATGTGACGAGTGAATACCTTGAGGAGGAACATCATTTTTCCCCTTCTACTTCTTGGCGAGCCTCCCTTGCGCCATGAACAGCAGCAAAAGGCATCATTTGGTTGGGCAACAAGGGATTTGGGGGCTGCAGGACAAGCCCTGTGTCTCGGGCTGTGGAGCTGTGACTTCTCTCACCAGCAGTTGTACCCTCATGGATATCCTGGCTGATGCTGTTCACAGCAGCAAATGGATTTCACCCTTTAACACTCACTGGTGAGGTGGGAGCGTGGCTTTGGTACACTGAGAACTGGCCTCACCCCGTGTTGAGAGGGGACACGCTTGAAGTGCTTTGTCTGGATCCAGATTTGCTGCTCGCAGCAGCCCCAAGGGAGTTCTTCCCATCTCCTTCAGCCAGGCTTCCCGGGGACAACTGCAGGGACAGCAAGGACGAGGCCGGATGCTCTTTCCTGAGGGTGCTTTGGGAGCGTGGGGGCCAGCAGGATGTCTCTGACTGGGCAGGGATGCAGCAGCAGGCTGGGATGTGCTGGAGGAGCTCCTCTTCTTCCTCCCTGGCTGCTTTCTCCAGTCCTGAGCATAAACAGGGACAAATCTGCATTGCTGGGAGATGCTTCCTTGAAAGTGGCTGCACAAAGCAGATCCTTGAGCTGTGCAAGCGGTTCCCTGCTGCTTCCCTGTTCTTCCCTGCAGGAATCCTGCCTCTCTGTAGAAGCGGGTGTGTTTGGGGGCTGGTTGCTGTTGGAGACCCTTCCAGGGTAGGTGCATGTGAGGTGGATGGGTCCCCAGCTCCGTAGATGATCTCTGGCACAGCTTTCTCTATGGTTGCATCCAGCAACTCGAATCTCGCTTCCAAAGGACAACCCATGGCTTCTTGGAGCCGTTTCACTTCAACTAGAACAGTACCCGTGTTTGCAGAGTGTCCATCGTGTGTGTCCCTCCTAAGTGATGTACTTTGCTCACCAAGACACTTGGAGAGAACACGGGCTGCTTCAATCTTGTGTGGGCTTGTACTGGATCAACCTGGGCCATCGTGGCAGTTTAACGTGCTCCAGTTGCAACACCCTCGACATGGAAGAAATGAACCACTGGAAGCCTGGGCTGCATCAGAGATGCCAGTGGGATGGTCTGAGCTGAGGGCACGGCAGTGAGGGGCAAACCACAGGGTCACTGGAGCTGTATTCCCAAGGGATTGGGCACAGGCAGCCTGAGTGCTCTGCCTGGCTCAGGGAGAGGGTCTGGTGGGTCACGGAACGGAACCCTGGATGAAGGGTCCTCTTCTGCTGGGGCTGGTTAATGCAGCATTCAGCAGCTTTTGCTTGGAGGAGGTGGGTGTGAAGGGAAGCAAGGCTCTGGGCACGCTGGAGGCACCTCTCCCTGGAGGGGTGGGACACGTTGCTGCTGCTCAGCACCCCCCTTTGATGCTCTCTTCCGAGCAGGATTGACTGTGAACCCTGCGCAGCAGCCCCGCAGTGCTCTTCTCTGCCTACTCACCTTTGCTCTGTGTTGCAGGTTCCCTTCCACATGAATCCCTGAGGATCCTGCTGGCAGCCCCAGCAGCGTGCTGCAGCGGTGCCCTCCTGCTCCCCGTGGCAGCAGCCGAGGCCCCTCCAAACCTGCTTCTGCAATGGGTGGGTTGTAAGCACTGGTAAGACCCACGAGTCGTGTCGCCTCCGCTGCTCTCTCCCTCTCGCGTTGTCTCTCTGTGTCCTTGCTCCTTCCTGCCCATTTATTTCTGTTCTCCATGTGCTCTGCTGTTCTGTCTCTGGGGTTCTCACTGTCAGGTAATGAGGAGCTGTGGGTCCAGTCAGTCTTGGAGATGCCGAAGAGACGAGACATCCTGGCTATCGTGCTGATAGTTCTGCCCTGGACGCTACTAATCACCGTCTGGCACCAGAGCACCATTGCTCCACTGCTTGCAGTGCACAAGGGTGAGAGAACTCAAACCAGCCCATGCCCAGTCTGTGCATCCCTCCCTCGTCCTCATCTCCTCCCTCATTTCATTCCTCCATGGCAGCCATGCTCATCTCAGCTCCCAGTCCATGCTCATGCAGAAGCCTCCCCACTTCTGCTGTAGGAAGAACCCGGTGCCCACAGGGGTTCTTCACACACATCAAGCTCCGAGCCATGGGATGTGCTTCCTGCACTTGGAGAGCTCTCTGTGGCCTAAACCCAGAGTTCTGGAGGAAGATGCTTTGCTTTGTTCTCGTTGGATGATGATCCGTAGCAGAGGAGTCCCTTCCTGTTGTCCCTGCGTACAAGTTGAGCAGGAGAGCTGCAAAAGCAAGAGAGCAGAGGAAACAAAGCTGCCACTTGAGACAGCTCTGGGAGACGGGAGGCAAAGAGCAGCTCTAAGTGTCCTCAGGAAAGCAGCAAACTGCTGCTCCTGCGCTTGAAGGAGAAGGCAAGAGCCAGCGTCTCCCCCTGAGTGTCTGGTGGAGCCCCAGTGCTACGAGAGCATCAGCTCCCGCGCTCACCACTCACACAGAGCATCAAACAGAGCCCTGGCCCGATCCAGATCGATGCAGGAAGCTCTGAGGGATCCTGCCTGGCCAGAAGGTCCTCGCTGTTATCCTGCTTTTGGCACAGCAGCAGTGCCAGAGGGCTGCGAGAGCTCTTGCAGGCTTCGTTCTTGGCTCTGCCCTTCTGCTGCGGGTCAGTATGGGGGAGGCTTGTGTGAGGGGAAGAAAACCACCTCATTTCCCCTCGCTGGTCCTTTCTATGGAAGATTCTCTTCCCTCTCCATTGTCATGTTTGCACCCTTCCTCCCGAGATGCTTCTCCTTGTGCCGAACACTTGGAATTGCCAGTTCAGAGTCTGCTGATGTGCTTTGCCTCACACCAGCATGTGCAGGCACCTCGGCCCTCTCCATCCCCACCAGACACACATCTCCCCCCATCAGCGCCATGGAGCAGGAGACCTTCATTCAGTTCAGGGCTGCTGTCAAAGTCAGTGGTGCTGGAAGAGTAACGTGCTGTGATCCTGCTGGATCAGATCTCACGTCTGTTCCATTCCTTCTCATCTGGTGGTGGTGGCTCATTTTGCAAACCCTATGGCTCCAAATGTGATGAGCCCACTAGAGAGCAGCTGCCTCCGACACTGGATGGAGGGGTCCCTTCACCTCTGCCAGCTCCTGGCTGTAGACTGTGGTGTTCCTGCTGGTCTGCAGTGGTGGGGAAGTTTGGAAGTCACACCCTGGGAAAACAACAGGGGCAGGCGGAATGGGAAGAGCTGCATGGGAAGGATTCTGTTGGCAAGGCTTGTGCATCCTGTCCACTGTTCACTCTTGCTCTGCTGAGTGTGATGCTCAGAGGCTGGTAGGGTCTTCCTGAGGAGAGGTTAGCCAGAGGTGAGAGTCTTTGCAGGACAATGCCTGCACTTCCAGGCTTAATTCCTCCCCCCATTTCTGGATTTGAAGTGTGTCTTTCCCTGCTTCCCCATGCCCCATCCCAGGCCTGTCAGTACTGCAGAGTGCCCCCACATGCTGCTGCTGGGGGATCTTCACTGCCCGGGTATTACCAGCAGTTACGGCTCCCTGCATCCCAATGTTCCAGTGTCCTGTCCCACTGCACACGGTGCCCAGAGCCCTGGATGGAGCTCTTTGGGAATGACACATCATCCATCCACGTTGCTGTTTTCCTTATCAAGGTGTAACTGCTGTACAAAAGCCTTGTCTCTTCTGTAGCTTTGCCTGGGAAGGTTGGACCAGATGATCCTTGGGGTCACTTCCAGCCTGGTTACTCTCGGATTCTGGGTGCTTGTGGACATCGCTGCTTCTGAGCACTCAGGCCTTGCTTGGTGCTGGTTTTCTAACAGCAGAACCTTCTTCCCTCCTGTGCGTTTCTCCCTGATGCCTTTACTTATCTCTGTATTTATGGAAGCCTCCATCCGAGCTTGTTTCCTGTCCTCTGCACCCACGAGGGTGACCCAGGCTCAGCCGGGGGTGGGGGTGGGTGCTGGAGGACTGAGTCCATGCAGCTCTTTCTTCTCTCTCATACCCTCGCTCAGATGATGGTGGTGACTCCCAGCGTGATCTCGCTGCAGGCTTGGACTCCAAGGAATACTGCCTGTCGGAGCGGGACATAGTGGAGGTGGTGAGGACAGAGTACGTTTATACCCGCCCGCCCCCATGGTCAGACACCCTTCCCACCATCCACGTCATCACCCCCACCTACAGCCGGCCAGTGCAGAAGGCAGAGCTGACCCGCCTGGCCAACACCCTCCTGCACGTCCCCAACCTGCACTGGATCCTGGTGGAGGATTCCCAGCGCCGCACGCCCCTCATCACCCGCCTGCTGCGGGACACGGGGCTCAACTACACCCACCTCAACGTGGAGACCCCGCGCAACTACAAGCTGCGGGGGGACATGCGGGACCCCCGCATCCCCCGCGGGACCATGCAGAGGAACCTTGCCCTCAGGTGGCTGAGGGAGACCTTCCACAAGAACAGCAGCCAGCCTGGCATTGTCTACTTCGCCGACGACGACAACACCTACAGCCTGGAGCTCTTTGAGGAGGTAAGACCCTGCCGGGCTCACCCGCACCTTGGGATGTGGTGGGTGTAGAAGATGCTGAGGGGATGCTGTGCGCGGTCCCCTCCTGAGCGCCGGGTCAGTCTGTCTGTCCACATCATCCTGTGTGACGTGACGGCCACCCCAGTGGCATGAAATTGGGGTTTTACTGTACAGACAAGTAAAGGAGGGGCTGCCTTCCCCTGTGGGGAGGGTTGGAACATCACAACGTACACGGCCACCCTCCTTCCAGCTGGTTCCTGAGCTGGTGTCACCCACTTCTCCTCTGTGTTGCACTTGGCTGCCCGTGAATCAGTGTTTGCCAATTTGAGGAGCCCCTGGGGTCTCTCTTCCCTGCACGTGCTTGCTCTCACCCCACAGTGCCCGCTGGTTAAATCCCGGAGCTGTCAGGAGCTCTGCTCTGCGCGCTGCCACGCAGGGCATCTCCGGAGCTGCTCCGGGTGGCTTGGCTCTGCCTCGCTGCGCACACGGGGAGCGTGACTTTGTGCTTGGTCCTTCTTCTCCCAGAGAGGGCTTCACGCTGCCTTGGAGAGGGCTGCTCGTGCAGCAAGGGATGAGGATGGAGGAGTGCTTCCTTCCCCACCAGCTGCCAGGTTCCATAGCAGGAGTCTCCTATGTATTTGCTCCACACACGCCTCCTTTCCCTTCCCTGATGGCTTCCCCTTCAGCTGGGATAGCCACAGGAATATTCAGCTTTTAAAGCTGAAAGCAAATCCAGACGAATGCCTTTCTTCCACAGTCCCTTTTGAGGCTGGTCCTGGCAGCATCTTGAGGCAGACACCACACCTGACTAAAGCAGAAAGGGTTCCTTCAGCTCGCAGAGGCTTCTCCTCTTTGGGATGTAGCTGCAGTTTAAGGTCGGTCACATGGAGCTGCTGAAAGGTGCTGTGAAAGGCAGAAGACACACAGTCAGCGTGTTCCCTGCGGGCAGGCGCTGCTGTTAGCATGTGTATAATGCAGCAGGGCAAGTGCCAGAGCTCCTCTGGTCTCGTTTGCTGCAATTAGCAGTGATGAGATTAGCTCTGGGAGATCCCTGCTCTGAGAGCAAGGATGGAGGCTGAGCCTGGCGTTCAGAGCATCTGCCTTGGCAAGGGCAGGCATCTCGAGTGGCCCTTCATGGCCCCTCTCAGTGCCTGTTGACTCTGCAGGGAGTAGAGGCGCATCCAGCATCGTTCCGCTGCGGGGTAGGAGCAGCTACAATCTCAGTCTCAGTCAGGTTTATCATTGGCAGCTTTGGTTTTAGGGCTGAGGAGCACAGGGGCTCGGACCAACCTGCTCTAGTGGAAGGTGGCAGGGGGTTGGAGCTGGATGAGCTTTAAGCTCCCTTCCACCCAACCCAGCCTGAGATTCTCTCTCACATTCTGCTGCTAAGCCCGAGGGAAGCTTTAGGAGCTCCCGGCCGCTCATCCCCGTGCGGGTGAGTGAGGAGCTCTGCTGAGCAGGACGCGGGCTCCGTGCCGGGCGCTGCAGCACGTCCCTCTCTGCCCCTGCAGATGCGCAGCACCAGGAAGGTGTCGGTGTG
>NW_009941328.1:0-20471 GCF_000696875.1 Nestor notabilis | reverse complement strand
GAAATAAAATAAAAGAAAAAAAAGAACTAATCTTCCAGTATGAGTGCCTGAAGCATATCTGAGAGCAGTGGGAATGCGAAGATCACTGTACAGGGCTCAGAGCTACTTTACATGTTCACCAACTGTAAAATCTGCAATTAACTGTTAGAACTTGTTTCAGCAGTTTAAGTTACCTTGAACAAAATGCTTAGGGAACAAATACTGTTAGATGAGCTTCTATTGCCTGTTCAGATAAGACCTCAATGTTGTCTTTGTTTCTGCCCTTGAGAAAGAACTGGTAATGCCACATAGAGTCAGTACATATCTGTTGCAGAAAACAGAAACACAGGGGATCATACTATATCTCTGATGAAACATAGAATCATAGAATGGTTAGGGTTGAGAGAAACATGTCACATGATATTTCAGTTTGATTTTTTTTTTTCTTTTAGTTTCTGGTTAAAATATTTTAATTTTAACTCTAACAAAAATGTGAAAATTTCTGTGGTAAAGTAAGATTCTTGGTTTAGTTGTAAGAAAAAGCAACTAAGCCAAGCTCCCACCCCAACCAAAGGGCACAAACTGTTAGGACAGCACATTCTGTCATATCATCCTGAACTCAGGAACCATTCTGCTTTATATGTACGTTGCATAGCACTCTTCTTTCCAAATATAGATGCCATAGATTTATATGATTACTGATATATACATATATGTATATACATCTACAATCTATATTTTTGGTTCCCTTCAGAACCCAATGTGGGAAATTAACATATTAGGATGTGAGTAATCTTATGCTAAAGTTATTGTCTAAAACTGACTGGTGAGTTGAATTGCACCTTGAAGGTGCCCTCCCCTCGATGGCTCAGATGTAGACAACAGCATTATGGTGAGATAGAATCTGTCCATGGCTTCCAAGAATAATTTAACTGAAATACACTCATAGTAGCCAAGCTGGCAAGAAAGTTCACAGAAGGTATTTAAAATATAGTATTCTTCTTGCCTTAGCTTTCTTCTAAAGGATACCAACAGCAACAGAGAAAAAGTAGTTCTCATGTAATATTTCAGTTTGAAGATAGATAGATAGATACATAGATAGATAGATAGATAGATAGATAGACACATATGGAAAGATAAGTGGCAGCAGTGTGCATACAGCTGAAAGGCTAAGCTGCAGAAAATAGCGATTTTGGACACAGGCCTGGGTAGGCACTGTTATGGACTTAGTCTATTGTACCTTTCTTTGAGTTGCACACTTCTACTGCTGCCTGATGTTGGAGAGATGGGACGAGAATTTTACATTATAAAAGAGTATCTATTACCTGCTCCACAGGCTAATTCAATCTCTTTTAGACAATGCAATGACTGTTGAGTTAACCCCTCTGGTTTTAGCAAAGGTTTCCTGAGCTTTCCTTAACTTTACTGGATATTGGAGAAAAAATGCAACATGCAAGGTGCTCCCAAAATAATAGTGACCCGTATGTTGCAATGGATCTCAGCTCTGGCATTTCTAAATCACTTAAAATTATTTTAGGCCAGCCTGACTTCTTCCCACTCTTTTGGTAGGTTGCAGTAAATAAGTGTTAGGTTGACTCCGTTTGCTTCTTAAGAATAGAGTGTAGGAAGATGTAAGAATCAGTTCTTTGACGAAACCTAATTCATTAGATATTAATTGTCCTATGCATTAATATTTGTTCTTCAATAGAATTCACAGTCTCTGCTAATCACTCAGGATTCTTATTATTAAAACTCAAAGTTTGAATGAAAGGGTCAAAGGATAAATACTGATACTGGCTTCCATGCATAACCATAGTGACAACCGCTTTCCTGAGAAACACTTTAACTCTTTGCTCCACTAGTTTAGTTGGCAATGAAAAAAAACCAGGAAGTCCAATGATCCCAGTGGCATCTATTGTTTTGGACTCTTATTAGCATTATTTTTCCCTTTAGGGAAATTTCAGGAAAGCGCTGGGGCAAAAAACCCAGCTGCCAAAGCTAGTGGCACAGAATGGAGATGGCAAATTTCCACACTGCTGATGAGGATAGGGAACTCTTTGTTCTCAGCCAGTGGGAGTCACTGGTTCAGGTCCAGTAAGCCATGGTCGAAAAAGAAAGGAGTCAGGAAGAAATACAGTGAATCAGGTCTCAAAATAAAATAGAAGCAATACCAACATTTTATGACAATTTGACCTACTACTGAGCAGATTAAAGGCACCTTCGTTTTTAACTGGGTCTTGGCAAGACCTCTGAGTTTACAAACTCTAAAAATGCTCCAGCAAGTTTTAGCAGCACCAGTTTATTCCAGTTGCTTTAATGTTAACGCTCACATTTGTGAGACATTATGATGTCCAAAAATCCAAATAATTTATGTTCCAAGTTCAGACAATTGTAATGTATTTGCTATTTATGCGGGTAAAAAGAGAAGTTTAAAAGCAAGAACCGTAAACATATGAACTACCCCTTTGTCTCCCTTTTTTAGTAAAAGAAGGGAGAATGGTAGTAGAAATTCTTTGCATACAGAGATGTTAGATATGAGACTTTATTTATTTTTTTTATAAAATCTATGAAATTTTGCAGACAAGCAAGACCTGGCTTATGTATGCTCATGTAAAACACTGAGTTAGAAATGTAAGCCCAGACACTGTCAAAACTCAGTATTTGAAGCAATGTTTGTCAATGCCTGAAGTTCCAAAGAAATCAGCAAAACTCTTTTGTGGGTAATGGACTTTTTGCCTATGGAAAACAGCCAGCAGGAAACTAAAAGCTGTAAAAAATAGTAGGTCTAAGAAATAAAAAGTAGCCCAATTTTCTTTTCTTTCTTTCAGCAAGAGTTACACTCAGAGGTGCATATTTCATTTCTGAAACTGCAAATCAAAGTCACAAGTCCAGAGCTGCTTGAAAGTTTATTCTAGCCTAAACTTTGCCTTTTATTTATTTTTCACTTTGAAGACAGGACTCAACAATAAGTCCTTAAATATGTGAAGATAGCCCAGGTTTTGAAAAATTAGCAAGGAGCAGGATTTATCGTGGCATTTCATGCTGGCAATTGCTATGCATGCTGCTTATCCTGTCAAAAAAGACAGCAGCAAAGGGTCACCAGTTTAAAGAAGACCATGACTTATATTTACATTTATATGGCAGCTTTTATCCCATGGGATTTGCAAGCACTACACACACACAAACAGGCAGAGAGTGGACTTTTACTGCATCATCTTTTGTTATTGGGATTGTTATGGTCAAAGAGAAGACAAGGCAATATTTTATATTAGCACAGGGAGGAACTCAGAAGACAATGGACATTCCTGAAAAACGGCAAATACCTGAGTATCCAAAACAAGCCCAGCTACAGCTGACTTGGCTTTACATACTAGGAAAACAGTTTAAAAGAGTAAAACATCTGCATGACTTTCTTTAAAACTCCTGCTTATAATACTGCCTTGTTTACTCTATTCAAACAGAGAGCCTGTGTTTGCTTTGCATATTTGCTTTCATCTAAGACAACAAGAAGAAATTTCTGAGTTCATTCAGACCAGTTCAGTTTTTAATCCAAAACTGTCACTGACTGAAGTGGGAGTTTGTATTAAAATGTATTTTAATGTGTTTTTATTTCAATGATGAATTATTTATCCTTTGTTTTTCCAGAAAGCATCAGTGAATTGAGGTACTGTAAAAGCCACAACTCTTTGTATAGCAAAGACATTATCATCTTCTATACTTACCATACAACTTCCAGTCATGACACTAACTTCATTTAGACAGGTACTATATGCACCTGAACAACTCTGATCCTGGGGACTAAGGGAAAAAATGTAGCACATGCCAATTGCGAGGCATAAATGCTTTAGGTTTTTAAGGCTGAAAAAGCTTGGTTGCAAGATGCACAGCACAGTGACAAAAACCTGTTTGATACGTGAGAAGTCCTAGGTATTTAGCTGACCTTCAAAGATGCCAAAAAAGCTCCAGTCAGGATCTGCTCATCTAGCTGCATGACCTATCTGCTTTGGAAATACAGCCCAAACTTCGGAGATCCTTCTGGAAGAAAATGCATTTAAAATATACTACTACGAGACAGATACAAACTCCCATTCATCAGCACTGACCACTCAACCAGACACTGGAGGGCGTTAAATTTTTACACATCCACCATATTCCCTATTGCATTCCAAGGTTAAAATGATGTGACTTTTTTTACTACCTTAGTTTATAGATAACATAAAACTTAGTATTGCAGTAAACTAATTCATAAAAAGCCTCTCCTTTCTTCAGCAAAAGAAGAAAAATAAATGCTGCATGCTATGTCAGCTGAAAAAAAAGTTTTGCTTAGACAGTTGCAGTTTTTACTAATGCAGATACTGTAAACATAATAAATCCTTACCAAAAATTCAAATCCCCATGCTCCCCAAGCCGTTGCAGTCCATTTGTTATTTCCTTTTCAATCCATAATTTTTCAACTCCAATTTCTTCTTTTCCTCTCAAATCAGAAGACTTCCCACTGCAGTGGATCTGTAATTATATTGCAACACAGCATAGCATAGCATAGCTCAGCACAGCACAGTTTAGTATAGTACAGTGTATAGTAGTACATAGCATAGCACGATAATATAACACATATAACTTTACTTGTTAAACCATACATATTAATATATAATAACATTTCAACTAGATTAGAATAGTTTTGAATAGATTCTGTTTATTATCAATTGAAATTTCTGATTCACAGGTCCATTCTCTTTCTGAAAGCACTGAGGTGTCATGACTGCCACAGACAGACATGGAGGGATGAGTACAGTGTAAGACAAGTGTCAGAGTTGTCTCAGACTCTGTGGAAGCTATCCTTCCTTGTGCAGATGTGAGAAGTATAAAGAGCTCTGGGCAGAACAGAGATGAGCTGCAGTGGGTAGATAAAGGCTTGGCCAAAACACTGTACAGTAAAAGCAAGAGCAGAGGAGCAGGAGTGATGCTGTTGAATTCTGCTTTGAGAAGCAGGTGCAAAACCTTCTTGTATTAAGCAGAAGCAGCAATAAGAGCAAAATCACTGATGCTTGGCCAGGCATATGAATTTTTCTTGGTCAAGACAGGATGCATATCAGAGGAGACTGCTGCCTGCTCAGACCAGCATGCCAATGCTCAGGTAGAAGATGCCAGGTAAGTACAGGCACAGTATGGTCAGATGCTCATCTTGGGGAGATCCATGCAGGGATTTTGGCTGGGCATGCTGCTTTTCAGAGCCTCAGCAAGCAGAGACGCAGAGTGGGCAGCACTCTGGTTTAGATTTTAGCAGTTTTAGCAGGTTTTCAGCAGTTTCAGATTTTTTCACAGTGCAAAGGATTCTTGCTTCTATCAGGGCCTAGAGACAGATTTAAATTCTTCACCCTGCTCTTGTAATAAGGCACCATTTAAGTGATCTGCTGTATATGTGCTTGCCCCCGGGAAGTTCCTGGCATACAAGAACTTTTTCTTCAGATAAATAACATTGGAAATTACTTTTTCTGGACCTTATTTCTGGTCTAAATTAATTTAGTTTACCCTTTTTAAGTACTGAAGTACTGAAGTGTTGTACCTCTTCCTGCTAAGCTGAAGAGCTCCCTGTGTCATACTTATCTATGTAGAGCCAAACAGACAAAGTTTCCCATCACCTTCCCTCTGTTGAGCTAAAAAGAGTGAGGTCCCCAAGTAGAGCATCCTTCTCCAGTAGCATTACCAGAGGCTTCCCAAGTTTGAAAATAGAGACATGTGGGCCAGAAGAAACAACCCTAACAATAACAATGGAACCGTGTTTGCAGAAAGATAGATTTCCTCCTGCATGGAGTGTTAACATGCTAACAGTCCTAACATGCTGTGCGAATATAACAAAACAGTTTTATCAGCATAGCAGCATCCACACTAGGGATGCTCTGCAGTATGTAATGCGGAGGTGCCCCACTTGAGAGCACTGGGAAACCTATGACCCTAAAGAAAGAGAATGGTCCTATAGCCATGAGCCACAGTCTCTCTAGCATGACTATTTTCCTTCAGAATGACCTTGATTAATGCATTTCATCCCTTTTTTACCCTTTATCAAAGAAAGCTTTCTTTAAGAGTTCACTGCATATATAGCTTTGCTTCAGGCAATACCTTCGGTCTTTGTGAAACTAACACCTTGATATTCCTGATTGTAACTAACAAATGGCCAGCCCAGACAGCCTCAAAACCACCACTGTCGAATACAGGACCTTGAAAGGAGCTTTGAGTTACCTGCATTGCTGTGCAGAAATCATCCCTGCTTTACACCTGAGAGTAAAGAGTGAGTGTAAGTGACTTTCTCTCCTTGGTAGCAATCAGGCTACACTGAAGTAATAGCATCCCTATGTAAGAGGATGTGGATACTTAAAGGGTGTTCAGCTCATGGAAACAAAAGTGGTGGATAGCTTTCTTTTAGTTTTCTAGATGCAGGATCTCTTTAACCAACGTGTCATACCTGATTTGGAAGAGTGCACAAGAAGTTCAACCTTGTGAAATATTTCTTTTCATGAAAAATAGCTCATTAACCTGTCATTGTTTCCAAGGAGAATTCTGTGGAAGCTCAGTTCACAGCAGTGCTCCTGAACGCACTCAAATCTCTCTGACCTACAAGGCTTTCAGAATTGGTCATCAGTCACAGACAATTCTGTGAGTGGTTTGCGATTTTTCTGGCTGAATTTAAGAGGTAAAAAAAGCACAGAAACTGTCTTTCAAGTGAGAGATGGCAGATCTTTAAGCCAAACCGCAAACTTAGATGACATTTAAAATTGCTACATTTTTTAATGTATTAAAGAAAAATTCAGTTTGTTACACTTGTACTTTGTGGAATAATAATAATAAAATAGTTTAATTCATTGTTCTTTTTGTATCTGGGCATTTTTTCCACAGCAGGTAGATTCACATCAGTGGGAATCTCTGGAGTTCATCTGTGAAATAGATATTATACGAAAGAGGTAGTGACAGGGGAGAAATGACTTCCAGAGGAAGCATTTACAGGGACTTGGTTTACTGATCTTGCTGATTCAGTACTAGCCTTGAACTCAGGTGACTTGTTGCTTCTTGTGTGGCTACTGGGCTTGGAAATGGAAGCTTGACTTAGAAGCCAGAAGTTCATCAGGAGAGGATGAAGATCAAAAGGGCAAACTTGACAATGAAAAGCTACTGTTAAATGACCTAAGCTTAGATAAGTGCAAATGATATGAATCAGTTCCTCAGTAACTGATCAATTACTCATAATGTCTAACCTTTTAACTCTAGGTTTTTGCAGTCACGAGGTTAGCATAAATCATCGGTAACACTAGAGGCACTAGAATAGAAAAGTTAGTGTGTAGGATGGAGGCAGTCTATAGACAAAGATATGTGTTACTAAATCTGTCCCTGCGCTGTTGATACAACTTGCGTGCACTCCAAAAATTGCTGAACAGCTAATTCTAATAGAAGAAACACATGAAATATGATAAAGGCATTAAAGACTTTATGAACATTTTCTGAGTATTGGAAATAGTGGAACGTCTTCTTACATATACTCCACACGCCCTTTTTTAAACTCTACTTAAAGTGTAGATAGAATTAAACAAACAAAATACATCCTATAAAAGAAGTGAGATATGTAGTTTGACCAGTAAAGTAAAAACTGTTTATGTTGTTCATGTGCTTCAATACCTCACTGACCATAAAAATAAGTTAGAAGCCCAGCTGATGCAATTGGGAGTCCAGTGCTAACACAAATGTTTTAGTCCTGGGAGTGTAATCCAAAAAGCAGGATACTTCTGCATCTTCATAATGAATTTCTAATAGTATCTTAGGAATCCCGAGGTAATAAAATCTAAGCAACTGGAAAAATACTCAACTGTTAAATTTACTTGAAGATTGCAGTTACATTCCTTTGATTGTAACCTGTTTGCAGTTTTGCAGGTAATAACCTGATCATAAATCTTGCTTAATAAAGCTGTTTTATTTTATTATTGGGCTTGTCCTGTGCAGGACTGAAAGTGAGTGGGGGTAAGGATGAAAATGCTTAATCTGTCATTTATGGGAGTGACTGACTGAATGAGAAACGCCTATCCTACAGCACACTACTGCCTGCCATACCTTGGTGTGCAAGTCCCTCTGCCTGAAAAAGGCTACGGCACCTCTTCCCAAAGGAGGAGGCAGAAAAAACGACAGACCAACAAACCAAAACCTCTGCCCAGTTCTTAGTAGTCCTTCGTGGGGTTCAAATATTCCAAAGAAGTTATTCTTCAAAATTGCGATCAGATCACCTTCCATATGCCTGTGGTTACATACGTGTTATTTTCAACTAGCAGGTTATATAAACTCTCTCTATTTGCCTTTACTCCAAGAGAAAAATAAAGCAAAAAACCACGTGTTTAACCCCCCTGTACAGCAAGCGTACAATGGCTGGCACATGACTAGGAGCTGATAGCTGGATACTGGATGAGATTAGCACCTAGGTCAGCATCCAGTTGGTGTTCAGGTTTGAGTAAGCTAGGCTCAGGAGCCCTGACTTTAAAGCAAGGGGCTTTATTGACACACACCTTCCACTAGGCTTCCCACAGGTAGGGTGAGAAAGATGATGTGCAAGGAAATGACAAAAGGAAGACAAGAGAGTGACCTTGTGAGATTTGACAAGAGTTTCTGCCAAGCAGGGACATCATAAAATAATGCAGGGGAAAAAACAAACCCATAACCTTCCACATCCATAAAGATCAAGCACTTGAAGACCTCTGCTTTTTTCCCTTAACCTACAGGAAAAACAACTGTCAGCCATCTCAGAGTTACTCTTTTCTTTCCTCAAAGATTAAATATCAGCTCCCTGGGCCTATGTGCTGATATGTCAGTATTTAAAACAATATGTTACATGATAATATTGTGGATATATATTTAGTGAACCTAAAAACACTAAGAAAAGCTGATTTCCCTATTGGAAAAGATTAATTGTCCAAGACACCTTTAAAGATACATTTATAAGGTCTACTTTTTTACTTTCATTTCCTGGAATGCTGGGTTCATTAAATTTCAGAGGTGACACATACTGTACCTTACTGTGACTATAAAAATAAAGAAGCTATTCATAGGTACCGCACAGACATAACATACTGTGCCAGGGTCTATCATGAGCAACTCCTGGGTCTTTTTCAGTCTGATTTTCTCTTTTGTTGATCATATTGCTTCATGAAGTCTTTTTTTTCCCATGAAAATAATAATAATAAAAAAATAATACAAGCTGCTATACTCTTTAAGTTTGAATGGCAGCTCAGGAACTGGATCAGACAAACTGCAAATAGCTTGATGTGGAACAGACAATAATCCATGATTAAGAAATTCCTTTAAAAATTGAGAATTACTGGTGATCTGCTGACTTCCTGAGACAGACCCTGCTTCTGGACCATCCTCTTTAATCGCCCGTGCTGGACCCATCCTTCAGAAAGATCCCTGTACTTTTTAAAGTCTATTTATACCTCTTATTTCCACAGCATCCTGTGCCATTGAGTTTCATGTCAGGGTATGTGTGTGTGTGAAGAGGGGAGATTCTTCTGGCTTGCATTTAACCTGTTGCCTAGTAATTTTGTTGGGACCTTCCCAGTTCTTGAATTAAAAGAAGTGGCAATAAACCCTCTTTACCCTATTGCTTAAGGGTCCCACACTAGTTACTTTCTCTACAGAACGAGATGCTTCATGCATATCTGTAGATAGACATAGGTATATGGGGCATATTTGCAGGGGGTGACTCAATTTTTCTGCTATGGCATGAAAATCACACTTCATCTTTTATTAATATTTAATTTTTCTCTCACTGGGCTCAAATTATTGCTGTTACTACTGCTCCTACTTCTACTACTACTACTGCTGTTATTTTTATCACAAGCATGTTTTTCAGATGCTGTGCTCATTAGTGTTCTTATCTGGGCAGGGAGAAAAACTTTAACATTCAGGACAATTTGATGATCCTTATAAAAGTTTTGATATACAGCCCCTCAGCTAGCACAACCTGTGTAAAAAGCAGTGTTAAAGAAGACTAGCAGCTTAGTATCATGGGAGAAGAAGGGTTGTTCTCTCCCATGGGTGTTGTCTGGGTCAAAGCTTTTCTCCCTGAGTTCCAGAGAAAGAGTTCCAAGCTGTAACACTCTTATCCTGGTATAGGTCTTTCAGACACTTGGCTTTTCTGTTTTGTTATTCCTGTGATATTCACCTTATTTCATTATTTAGAAAGCAGATTGCCTAGGAGGCCTTTGAAAATGTCCCCTGAAACTTTTAAAATATTTGTGGACATCTTGAAGTCTTTTCTACTTGGGATCATCTACCACTTTTTTGATGTGCTCTGACTATTTTCATCCCTTCAGTTTCTTTTTTCCAGAGACCGTGTTCTTCTTTGGCAAACCTTGCTCCTGTCTGAGGCCCTTTGACTGCATTCCCTTTGTGTTGCAAAATCTCTGGAGAGGCTGAGAGCAGATGAATGCTTTGCCCTTTTCCTCTGCACATCTCAAAACCTATAACAAAGAAGGTCAGTATCATTTATTCCCTTTCTGTAGGTAAGGAAAGTGAAATAGAGAGAGGGCAAACGACTAGTCTCACTCACCGAGGAAATCAATGCCATAGCCAATGCCTGATGTCTTAGACCCAGACACTAAGTTCTAGTTACTGAGCCCATGCTAGCTGCAGGAATGTAAACCTGAGTAGCAGCACAGCACTTGCAGACAATGGGTGTTGGGTTTTGCAGAGGATTTTAGGATTCCGGTGTTTGGCTTTCTTCCAAATTGGTACACATTTGACAGTTCTCCAAGAAAAAAAAATTAAGAGGACTGTTTTCCTTCTGTTTTGAAATGCTTTATGTTAAACAGAACTGAAGGATTTTTTTCTTTGATAGGGATTCTGAAAAGTTACCTTTTATTGAAATACATGATAACTTCAAATAATTAAACAAAGGCAAGTGGAAGGGGGTGATTTCAAAATGAAAAACCCAAATGCATGATCAATTTTTATGTCATTACTGTTCACCTCCATCGAGAGAGCTAAATAAAAAAGGAGTGGGGGGCAAACTGAGCTGACATCATATGCTGCTTGGATTTCAATGGCACCACACGTTGGTTAGCATATGATTCCACTATGATTTATCATTTGGTCTTAGCTGTTGTACCTAGGTATGGAAAAAAGTGTGAAATTACACAGTGGACAGATGTAATTACAGATGTAATTCTCTGTCCTGCTTTCCTAGCACGCCGCATTGCCATGACCAGGAGCAACAGAGTATTCATTGCTTGGTAGCACTGGGCAAACAGGGAGTTCTTACTACAGGCTCTATAAAATGGGAACACATGTGCTTTCCAGGGTGCAACATCCCAGTAGCTGGCAGTACAAGTTGCAGTTACAACCTTCTAACCTGATTACAGCAAGGCAGGAAGACTATTAACTTTCCAAAGTCTTATGCTATTCATCTATAGCCACCCCTCTGCAGTTGGGTAACTTTTCCCAGCTAGGCTGCTTTAATTTGTACTCATTACAATTCTGAGTTGGTTTGATATCCACACCAATCTTTTCACAATTCCTCTCTCAAATACAATTGAAACTAAACCAAAGGAGTGTACTTTTTCTGGTTGATTTAGCAAGAGAGATATTACATTTCATAATAAAGAATCCCTAAGGACATGCGATTTGGTTTAATTTTCACCTGGTGTTTATCACTGTGTATACTCCAAATTTTGTTAGTATCTATAAACGTAATAGCAGGTACTTGGATCTTACAAAGATTTCTGGAGCCAGATCCAGAGAGAGAAGCCGAGTAATGGAATGGCAGAAATCCAGGTTCTAAAATAAATGTGATCTGTCTACTGCTAATGAGAAACAAAACACCAGCTTCAAACTCTTCCAGAGGATGAAACCATCACTAGAATGTTTGATTGCATGAGGAATTCAAGTCCCCACAATTGCGTTTGGAATAAGCTACAACAGTTGGGAATGACATGTATTGAAATGAAGGCACTTACAGTCTGCTCACACAGTTTTATTTGTATTACATTAGCAGCCAGGAAGCCCTGTGAGCTCAGAGCCCTGTCACATTGGTGCTGCACAGGCAGTCCTTCCCTGGCACAGTTTCTTCCAGAAAAACAACATGGGAGAAGGGAAAAGTGATGAAACACATGTATTTGATGATCTAACAAATTGATAGAAAGGTACTGGTAAGCCAGGATATATGGACTCCTGGATCTCTGAGGAGTAGATGCTGCTACTTCCTTCAGTGTGGTACAATATTTGCACTGAAAACAAACCTATACTCTATATTTGAGTCTCCTGTAAATAGCCCTTTCTCCTCTGTCCTAATGGGAAAAATGAGAAAATGAGAAAAGCAAAAATAAACAAGGATTAAGTTATTTCTCTTTTGAGAAGCGACATTGGAAGATTCCATTTGCTTCCTTTTGAGACTGAAATTATTAATGCAGCCTAGTTTTGGTTTGGATGAAATCTGAAAGGACAGCATTCCAGAAGCAAATAAACCTCCCAGGGGAAATACACCCTGACAGGTCATTTTGTCCGTGGAAGGTATCAACCTTACTGCAATGCTGAGTAACAGGGAGAGAAATGTGCAAAAGAGCCTTAAAAAGAAATCTTGATGTGTTAAAGAAGTATCATTTTCTCTGTATTGGAAAGAATTATTTGTGGAATTGATTTCATTAGGTAATTCTATTCTTTTATTTAGGTTATATGAAAAATTTACTTTCAGAGAGAAAATAGTCTGTGATAAAGCATTTTTAAGATAACTGTAAAACTGTTACCATGTTGGACAACAGCTTGAAACCAAGGCTGCTGAAAATAACTTTTGTTATTACTTACTATTACTAAGTCAGTGAAATACAAAACCGAGATGTTGCAGAGTAAATCCAGGGCAACATCTAACTTTAGGTGTTGTGGCTCAGCCTGTACATTATGAAACAAGGCTTCATAGGTGATCATTAGAATTAGTCACATAGCTGACTAATGAATCTGGTGGGTGCTAAAGGGAAGTAACAACTATAGAAATTCAGAATGGAAAAGCCAAGGGTAAGAAGGACCTCCTGTGATAGCAGAAGCTGCACTGGTTGACCCTAGAACCCATAGTACATTTCAAGTGATTATGTGCACTCCTTAATAGCGTACTTAATTGTAACTTTAATTGACTATAAAACATACATTCTTGGTTCATAAACTCCAAAAGAATAGTAATTGTAAGTGAAGCCCTAGTGACTGTCTTGGATGCAGATGTTTCCACTGAAGGAATATGTATATGGTTAAATCAGTCACTTCAAGCTATGATAGCTGCAAACCTGAACCCTATTTTTCCAATTGCAAACACATAACAAAATCCTCATCCAAAAGCATGTGAAAACAAAGATTGGACTAGGTAAGAAAAGGAGGTAAGAGAAGGAACTCAGGAGGAGGAAATGACCAGAAGACCACTGTTGTAAATGGTAAGGCTTGGTGTACCTGAGGACTAATTCTTGTCCTGTTTGGAGATATTTTGTAGGTCAGACAGCAGAGAAAAAATATGGAAAAATCTGAAATTCAGTAATGGAGCAGCTGTGCAGATGCTTCAAACATTCTTCCCAAATGTGTTAAGCATTGTGAGATAAAGTTTTGAGTTTCTAACCTAAAAATTTGGAAGTAATGGAATTTTTATTTATGGTGGAATTAAAGGTCCATATCTTACTTGAATTGATTACAAAGAGTATAGAAATGGGCACTGGCAATCTCTGAAAGTAAACCTGCAGTTTTATCGATGCCAGTGTAAGAGCAATGTATCATAGCCTGTAATCAATGTAATCTATTGAAGAAAAATCCATGAGGAGTAGGAAGGAAGTGGAGTTTTCTGGCTTGATTTTTGTTGTATATCTCTTGCTTGCTTTTATGTGATTGTGTTTTAATAGTTTAAAGACGTCCCTGTGGAGATGGCTAGCACTGTCATTTGGCCAACACCAGCGTTTCTTAAATAAAGAATAATTTATTGTGCAAGGCACTGTGCAAACAGACCAAAAAGATGATCTCTGACAAAGAAGAAACTGATCACATAAGTGCCTCATTATGCATTGATTGAATACTATTTGCATATATTATAACAAAACTGTGACCATTAAGACCAGGTGAAGTTTAGTGTGCATATTTTAATTGAGCTTTTGGATGTCTCCATTACTTTTTACTATCCTTTATGGTTTTAATGCAAACCAGCTGTTTAATTCAAATTAAAAATAAATTAACAGATGGCTAAGCAGACCCCACATTTCTTCATGATTTCGTGAAGAATATAGATGCAGAAATGTTGTCCACAGGCATGCCTTCAGGAGGCGGTCAAAGCACATGAAAGAGCAAAGAAAATTGAGGGGTATTACATTTAGATTTCTCACTTGAGTTAAAAGATATTCAGATGTGTATCATAGAATCATAGAAATATTTAGATTGGAAAAGACCTTTAAGATCATCGAGTCCAATGGTTAACATAGGACTGCCAAGTCCACCACTAAACCATGCCCCCAAGCACCATGTCTGCATGTCTTTTAAATATCTCTAGGGATGGTGACACACACAATTCCCTGGGCAGCCTGTTCCCATGCTTGACAGCCCTTTCAGGGAAGAAATTTTTCCTGATTGTTGCCCCTCCTCGGTCATGCAAACTTAGTTTGGGGAATCTACAGCGCTCATATTTACTATTCATTTTTCTCTTTAATAATAATAGTCACAGTGGTGTTAACTGTGCTCACACAGAAATTACTATCTCCAAAAAGGTGCTAACCATGGGCTAAACAGTGGAAGTCAAGTCGATTTCTGTCGAGAAAATGAAGATATCTATGCACATACACAAATACAATCTGCCTGTTTTCTACAGTGATATTACAGTCGACAGTGTGCACGTGCAACCCAGAAAGCCAGCCATATCCTGGACTGTATCAAAAGAAGCGTGACCAGCAGGTCAAAGGAGGTGATCCTGCCCCTCTACTCTGCTCTTGTGAGACCTCACTTGGAGTACTGTGTACAGTTCTGGTGTCCTCAACATAAAAAGGACATGGAGCTGTTGAAGCAAGCCCAGAGGAGGGCCACGAGGATGATAAGAGGACTGGAGCTCCTCCCGTATGAAGACAGGCTGAGAAAGTTGGGGCTGTTCAGCCTGGAGAAGAGAAGCTGTGTGGAGACCTCATAGCAGCCTTCCAGTATCTGAAGGGGGCCTACAAGGATGCTGGGGAGGGACTCTTCATTAGGGACTGTAGTGGTAGGACAAGGGGTAATGGGTTTAAACTTAAACAGGGGAACTTTAGGTTAGATCTAAGGAAGAAGTTCTTCACAGTGAGGGTGGTGAGGCACTGGAATGGGTTGCCCAAAGAAGTGACAAATGCTCCATCTCTGGCAGTGTTCAAGGCCAGGTTAGACAGAGCCTTGGGCAACATAGTTTAGTGTGTGGTGTCCCTGTTCATGGCAGGGGGTTGGAACGAGATGATCTTAAGGTCCTTTCCAACCCTAACTATTCTGTGATTCTATGATTCTGATTCTATGAATATGCCAGGGACTGTAGTGATAGGACAAGGGGTAATGGGTTCAAACTTAAACAGGGGAAGTTCAGGTTGGGTATAAGGAAAAAGTTCTTTCCAGTGAGGGTGGTGAGGCACTGGAATGGGTTGCCCAAAGAAGTGACAAATGCTCCATCTCTGGCAGTGTTCAAGGCCAGGTTGGACAGAGCCTTGGGTGACATGGTCTAGTGGTGAGGTGTCCCTGCCCATGGCAAAAGGGTTGGAACTAGATGATCTTTCCAACCCTAACTATTCTATGATTTCTATAATTCTGCAGCAGCTTCAAATGGATTCAATTTGAATCTATTATTTGAGCGGGTCTCACTCCACTGCTAAAATAGTTCTGCTTTCCCTGACACTGAAATACAATTTATCTTTCAGAGAGTAGAAAAAGTGTTCAACTAGTTTCACTAATTAGTGTCCAGAAACATGAGCTGGTTAGGTACATAGGAAATCACCCAAGGGTGTCCACAAAATCAAATTAATATTAAAAAAAAGATAAAGAAAGAAGTTGCTACATTTGGCCAGAACCTTCACCATTAAGGCTGCTTGGTCATTAAATCAGAAGTCAGTCTCCAAATGTTAAAGTAATGTTAAATGTAAGGAAGGAAATAGGTTAAAAAAAAGCAGGGAAGAGATTTAGGTGATTTTAATAATTGAGATATAACCTCATTTCAGCTTCGGCCTCAAGGTCAGGATTTGACGCATCAGTGTCATTAACCCAGCCTATTTTTTCTCTCTCCTCCTTCACCTGCTACCTCCCACATGATGTCTTCACAGACCATCATTTTAAAACTCCCAGTTCTCTAAGCAGAAAACTTGTTAAATATAAACAGCCAGGTGTCATTTTCCTCCCACTTCCAAGTTCACCACTATACAATATACAGGCTGATTTGCAAACTCTCTTGGGCTCAGTAACCACAGTGATTACTGCAAACTGAAGATGCATAACAAGAATTCAGATCTCTTGTATTAAGTTACCTTTAGAAAAAAAGAAAGCCTAAATGAATAGATTGTGCAAAATGTGCAACTAACCAAAAGCTGCTTTTTTTTTTTTTTTTGACAATGTGGAAGGATTAAATCATAGAATCATAGAATCATAAAATTGTTTAGGTTGTAAAAGACTTTTAAGATCATCAAGTCCAACCATTAACCTAGCACTGACAAGTCCACCACTAAACCATGGCCCTATGTGCCACATCTACATTTCTTTTAAATACCTCTAGGGATGGTGAGTCAACCATTTCCCACAAGCAGCCAGTTTCTCCAGGAGAATGCTGTGGGAAACAGTGTCAAAAGCCACAGCCTTTTCCTCACTCACTAAGTATGTCACCTTCTCATAGAAGGAGATCAGGTTAGTCAAGCAGGACCTACATTTCATCAGTCCATGCTGACTGGGCCTGTTCACCTGCTTGTCCTGTACATGCTGCATGAGGGCATTCAAGATGATCTACTTCCATAACTTGTCCCAGCACCAAGGTTAGATTGACAGGCTTGTAGTTCCCTGGATCGTCCTTCCAGTCCTTCTTGTAGATGAGCATCATATTTGCTAACCTCCAGTCATAGAATCACAGAATCATAGAATGGTTTGGGTTGGAAAGGACCTTAAGATCATCTAGTTCCAACTAGACCAGGTTGCTCAAAGCCCTGTTCAACCTGGCGTTGAACACCGTCAGGGATGGGGCAGACACGGCTTACTTGGGCAGCCTGTTCCAGTGCCTCACCACTCTCACAGTAAGCCACTATTTCATAGACACTTTGCTTGAAACCCAAAACTTACCTCCAGCCTGGTATAGCTGGGGTCAGGTTCCACTTTCCTCTGAAGCAGCCAGCAATATTCAGTGTTTAAAATGCAATTATATGTGAGAACCACTAGACCTGGTATGGATGCAGCAGCAGCTTTCTATGTATCTCACTACCTGTTTCTTATCATTCCCACTTCTGGGATTGTTCCCATCCTGGAAAGAGAGGCAAAGCAGTTTCCTGCCCTCCCACTGAGAAAGAGGCACATAGAGATGAGGCCAGGAAATAAGCAGCTTCTGATGCAGAATGAAGATACTCACCAAGATACCACTACATAGCAACAGGCAATTAATCTAATTCAGAAAGAGCAGATCCATCAATAGCTATTGAACATCCAATGGTCTGGTCACATACTCCAGCTTAGAAAGCATCTAATAAAGCCTTCAGTTTACCTAAAGCCTTTATTAAGAGTTACTGTCTATGTTGGGATACGCGGTAGTTACATCACAGTCACTATTGCCTCATGGTGATGGAAGATGGAACCCCATCTGATGCAGGGGGACAGAGACAGGTGTTTTTGTAGTACACTGGTTACCAAACGGCTACCATAGGGAATAGCTTTGAGTTTTCTTTACTACCAAGCTTGCCTGAAAATGGACCATGACTTGATGGCTGACCAGCTTGTTGTGAGACAGTGCTGCTGCACGGCCGTAGCTTGTGATGAAAGTATTCCTCATGCTATCTCATTCCCCCCCATTTCTGCAAGGCAGCACAGGACAGGGTAGCAGCATCACTTGCACTGTAAGGGAATTGTCCCTCAGCTTAAATAGAGTCTTTTTGCATCTTCTGTAAGCTCTCCTAAGCCTAGCATATGCAGAAATCATAAAGGCTATTTCCTCTTTCTTCAGATGCTGAAAATACAACAGGAGAAACAAAGACAGAAAGAGAGCAAAAAGATACAGCTGGAAAATGCACTAGTGGGCCCTGATGAGTCATCCAGCATTCCCACACTGCTGGTATTACAGCTTGACATCATAATACTAGAGTGCCATTGCATGACAGGTGAAGGACGATATCACCAGCTATATCATTACAACACAATCAGAATAATGAAATCCATATATACTTGGGGAAGGTTCCCAAAACACTAAAAAGGCTGCAATTTCTCATTCTTTAGGGCAAAAAAAAACATAGCGGTCATCCTTCAGTGAAAATGTTGCAATGCCATGAAATGCAAGAGCAGTTACGGTATCAGCCTTGGAAAACAAAGTCCAGCACCAAAAGCTGTACTGCAAGTGGTTTCAGCTGTGAATAGAAGAAATCCTGCTCCTCCAGCTTAAAGCTAGAGGTCATTTGGCATATATTTTGGCTGCCTTAGCCCAGTGTACACCAGCTGCAAGAGTTTTCATGACTTATCTAGAGAATCCTCTGTTTAGGGAGACCATGATGGGATTTGGTGTAGTATGGCACTTTGCCATCACTTCTAAGAGGAGTAAAAGAAACTAGCTGCCACTGGGATGACTGGGGATGTGTAGCACAGGGATCATTTGTTGCACTGACTATAAAAGCAAGACACTGCACTACATGGAAGTTCCTTTTAATCTCATGTTCCTAAGATAATTTTCATAAACAATATAATAACAACAACAATAATAATGTCCTCCCTATCTTATAGTTGCTTTTTAACAAGAAAATTCAAAGCACTTTTTTCACAGATGCCTGTTTAAAAAACTTCTTTTCTGAAGACAAGACAAAAAAGGCAATTTACCTGCATTTTTTCATGAGTTTTTAATTTTAGAAAAGTCAAAGCAGTTTGTTTGTATTTGTTGCATAGAACTATGATGCTTTTATCTTAATCACTTAGAAAATAAATTTCTAGCTCCCCTAGCACAGTCGTTCTTCATAGGTGATGCAGTATGGACACCTCATTCTCCCATTCTGAGGTACAGGCTCAACTGTCATCCCATGGTACATCTGAAATTCTGCTGTACCCACAGTGTACCCTGGGAGTTTGTTAGGAGGGAGGTACCAAGGGAAACATAGGGAAAAGTAAGGAAAAATCAGGAATCAGACCTCCACCACTAAGCTTGTTCTGTGGCTAAGCTGACTGCAAACTAAGTATTTTGAATTTGGTTAGTGACATTAATGAAGTTTTTGGGTTTTTTTCTTTCCTTTGAGAATCATCTGTCCTGGGTTCAGCTACAGCAGTCATTTTTTCTCCTTCTTAGTAGCTGGTGCAGGGCTGTGTTTTTGACTTTCAGTCTGGGAACAATGCTGATAACACCGATGTTTTTAGTTGTTGCTCAGTAATGTTTACTCTGACCAAGGACTTTCTCAGTCTCATGCTTTGCCAGAGAGGAGGGGAAGCCAGGAGGAAGCAGAGGCAGGACACCTGACCCAAACTGGCCAAAGGGGTATTCCATACCACAGCACATCATGCCCGGTATAGAAACTGGGGGGAGTCATCCGGAAGGCCCAGATCACTGCTTGGGTCAGGCTGGGTATCCGCTGGCAGATGATGAGCAACTGTATCCTCTGCCCTTGTTATTTCCCTTATCATTATTATTGGTAGCAGTAGTGGTTTGTATTATACCTTAGTTACTGGAGTGCTGTTATCTCAACCTGTGGGAGTTACATTCCTCCGATTCTCCTCCCCGTCTCTCCGGGAGCGGGGGGAGGAAAAAGGAGAGGGGGGCAGTGAGCAGCTGCGTGGTTCCAAGTTACCGGCTGGGCTTAAACCACGACATCATCATAGCCATTTTTTATTTGTTAGATCTTCTTTTCTACTGGAACTTTGTAATAAATCTATGAATCATCTACTGATGGAATGTGGAAACCCTTTAAGACTGTGACTGCTTTGCCACAAGTGGCTTTTGCAATTTCTTTCACTTATTTATTTATTTCTTTACATTTTTATTCTTTGATTTTACCCCTTGTTTAGCATTGCCTTTTATCCTCTGTTCTGATCAAAGCTAGCTGCAATTATTTGGGCAGCTTTTCACACACTTCAGCAGGCTCTGGATCTGCTGAGAGCTCCTGCTGCTCAGTGACTGCTTGGCAGCCACAGTGAAGTGCAGAGCTGGTCTCGAGCCTTTTCCCAAAGCCTGTGTTGTCTCTCAGGCAGCTATAGCTGCTTGCTAGCAGAGGGTCTTAGGAGCACAGCTAGACAGAAAGCCATCATCAGAACTCTTTTAATATATATATATTTTAATATATATC
>NW_009941327.1:33985-60014 GCF_000696875.1 Nestor notabilis | reverse complement strand
CTGCTGTAGCTGAACCCAGGACAATTACTGATTCATTAAAATGTTTTTATTTTTTTTTTTCCCCTAGAACATACAAAATTGTGTAAAATGTTTATTGGAAGAATTTTTGGATGCAGGGTGAGAAACTTCAGAGAACAACCCTGAATGATCAAGTCCTCAGTAGTTCAACAGCTAAAACATTTTCACTATATGTTAATTTTAACTAAAGTCCCTGAACTTCCTGTTACCCCATGTGACAAAAGCTGCCCCAAACACACAAGGGAGTACACAGGGCCACTGCAGCTGGGAGAACCCCAATATCCCCCTGTCCAACTCCCCTGAGGTTTCACAGAAGCCACCGCCCTGTGAAAATCTTATCCCCGCAGCCCCAAAAGCACCATGGTGGGGGGACTCCAATGCCGCAGGCAAAGACAGGGGACCAAACTCCAGCCACAGAGCTATCCCAGAAAACCCCAGTTCCATGTGCTGGGGGACCTCTAGCACCTGGAGTCAGTGAGAAGGCTCTCTGGGCCACCCCACAGACCAGGGGCATGGCCTGGGTTGTAGGGTTCCCATGGGGTGCAGGGAAAAGCATTTGGGAACTGCACAGGGCTTATTGTAGCATGTTTAGTGGAGGCAATGAAGGTGGGGCAGGGAATCTCTTGAGGCAGTTCGAGGACGAACAACTGTGGGAAAACAGAGGAAGAAGAGGAGAAAAACATCCTCTTCAGTGTGACAAACGTATGCCAGGATGCCTGTCTGGCCATGCCTGCACCTGACCAGCACAGCCTGCCCAGCTTCTCACTAAACTCCATTTCTAGCAACTTTCCTGGGTGTGGGGCTTTCTTGACTCTGTGCCTGTGTGTATGAGGGTGGGACAGGGGTGGGAATCTGCCCATGGTGCCTGCATGGGGCATGACAAGGATGCGTTGTCAGTGCATGACCCTGGCAAGCATTGAGCTGGACTAGCTGGCAAGTGGGGCATGTGGCTTGGGGACCAAGGGGGTGTTGCTGTGAGTAGAGCACCTAAAGGCATGGTCTACCAGGAGATGAGGAGCGGGGCTTGGCCATCTGCTGGAGAGACCTGGGGTCTGGGGTCTGCTGAAAGACCCATTTGTGTGTGGGTGCATGTGCATGCATGTGTGCCTATGGTGCGTGCACAGTCTCACTGCCAGATGGACTTGAAGGCATAGTGGAGCTGCAGCAGCCTTGCCCCTGCTGGGTTTCCAGGTTTGACAGCTCCTAACACCTTCTATTTCTGTCAAGCAACTTTATCCCAGTGAGTGCTCCAGTCACAGGGCTGCTGACTCATCTTTTTGTTCTTCTTGAAACCTGGCAATTTTGCTGGAATTCCCAAAAATATTAGACAGCCTTGATTCATTTTAATGGCTCATACTTTATGACAGATGCATTTAAGTAATTCAAGTTATTCCATAGAAGGGAATAAATTTTCATTTTGCATATTGTCTTTCAATGCGAACCTTCAATGCCCTGAAATCTACTTCCATTCAACCAAGATACAACAGCTTATAAAAGCCCAGATCCAACCCAGCTACAGTTAATTGCTTATCCAGTGTCAGAGCCTTGTTGCTGTAACAACTGCTGCCTATATGGAAACGGTTTTCAACTTGTGATCCAAAGACCACTGTATGTATGGTCAACTATTGAAAGGTCTGACAACTAAGAAAAATAAGTTTATTGTCTGTAGGTTTAAGTAATATGAACCTTAGTCCACATCTGTACTAGAAGAGTCATGGTAAGTCCAAACACTGGCAGGGTAGGAACAAGAAAATGTTTCACAGCCAACAGGGGAGGGTAGTTAAAAAAGGCAACTCAGCCCACCATCTGAATCACTGCAGTCATCTATCACTTTCCCTCATCAAGTAAGGGAACTTTGGAGTGAGTAGGCTTCTGATGCAAATAACTTAGCTTCTAAAGTTAGGTGGGCTGAATAAAGATCTATACTTCTATGGGACTTTTTGGTACTTAGAATAAACTGCAGTTTCTTAAAATATTCTTCACAACTAAAAAAAGGTGATTCCCTTAAATTTCTGTTTTACTCAGCAAGAATAAATGAGATGTGTGATATATCTGAAATATCCAAATTTCTTGATTCTTATTCTTGCATCACAGGGTAGAGGAACAAAAAGGTCATTTCAACTTTACTTTCCAAAATCAATTTGCTCTGGAAGAAAAAGATACATTCATAAGCCATTAGTGTACAGGTCTTCCATTCATTCTGTTACACCAGTGGTCAGTAGCCCGGACTGTGACGCAACCCAAGAGTAAGGAATGGTAAGTAACAGAAATATATTATGGTCGGTGTTATTTCCAGCACTGAGGACAATTTTTATTATATTTATGTATCATTTTATGACACATTCACTACCTGAAATACTTACCAACATGACTATAATAATAATAATTTTAAAACACTTTTAATTTGTTTGATGTAAACAATACTTTGAGACTCGTTATAATACAACAAATGAAGAACAACACCCTCTTTTAATCACTCTTAATAAAAGTATGTCTGTAGCAGGTTATTTAAAACTCTATCTTTCTTTTAAATAATTACCCAGATAAATGTGCTGAGCACTAAACAAATAAAACATGACAATCCTAAACTAAAATCCAATTACAGAACATAGCAAATCGAAATAAGATTCTTGAAACTTAAGCTCTTGCAGCAATGGTGAGTCTCATAGGGACACGTTTCACAAAGTCATATTTACACTACAAGGGTTGGTAAAACTGTTATGAGGTGTCTTCTATAAATGCAGTGCATGGGTCAAGTGGCTCATGCCTTTTGCATGCATTCATTTCCAGCATCCCCACCTGGCAATTTTATGTGAGTGAACATAAAATTCATTTGAGGTGTTTGGACTTGGGATCTCAAAATCATTAGTCCCTTTTGAAAACCTTGGCCCTGGGTTTTTCATTAATGAATCAGCCTTTGGATATAAATGCATAAATACATTCTCCTCAAAGAAAAGCCAGATCTGGCTGTTACAGATGTATGACTAGTCACAGCAACAAGTTTGGAAGAAATTGCATTCTTCATTGCAATGTGTACGACATCTGTCTCTACATTCATTTTCTTTGATGTGCTTCTTTTTACATTCTCTGCTAGCAGAATATTTTTATAGTCTTTTTTTTTCCTTCTTGGAAAAGTTTACAGTCCCTTTCAAGATGACAGCTGAAGCCACTTTTTCTTTCTTAGATGCAACAGAAAGCTGTCATCACCTTGCTTTGGTATAGGCTGCTACCTTTATTATAAGAAGAAAGAAGAAAAGGCAATTTAAGATTTTTGTAAAATGAAGATAGATGTTACTACCTGAGTCTTTTTATTCACTTTTACAATACTGTATTTTATATATGGTGTTACTATTTGATTTGCTAATTCTTGAATTTCTGTCCATCCCTTTGAATGTGTACAGATAGATACAAACTTTCTTCAGATAATCCTTCACTGTGACTGAGAACAACCTTCGCAGCAGATAAATTAATCCAGCTGCTATTTCTGGTTTTGCTAGGTCTAAGTCTGGATTTGACGTTCCTACATCACATGACACAAGATAATAAAGATGGAGTCTGAATATGATTCAGCCCTGGTTAAGACTGTGAGTGAGCTAAATACAGTGTAAGCAGCACATCTGAATTGCAGATGTGGCTGTATCTAGAGCCCCAAATAGAAAACAGTTTTGTTTATTCAGAGCTCCATTTTTTGGGCCTGCCAGAAAGACATAATTTTCTAAATGGCTTTTTGCAAAACATAAATAAATACCAGGACTCCTTGAAGCCTTGGTTTTCAGAGAGTTACCAAATTATTTGAGAAAAAAAGTGCAACAGTGCATTGTGCTTTAGGATAAAGAAATGTGTGTTGCTGCTAGGAAGCAACTTAAAAATGGTCTAAATACAACCCTAACGCTTTTCTTTCCTGATTTCATCTTCTTCTAATTGCTAAAACACTCCCTAAGAATTGGTTCAGGACAGGGGAAAAAAAAGTACTTTGAGTAGCCATAAAACTGGAGACTCTTCTAATATTATCCATGTGAAGAATTATTCACAGATCTGGCTAAACTAGAAGGAGGTCTTTTTTAACTACAGCTTAAGACATCTCAAGAATCTTATTTAATGCAGAAAAAAGCTGAAGGACTACAAAGACCTCCTGAAATTAGGACACAAAAAGATACGTGAATGAATATAAGAAAATAAATATTTTATCATTTTCTTCTTCTAGTCTTTTTTTCTTTTTTTCCCCCTGCTTGACAAGCCAGTGTGACACGTAATAACTAAATTTAGCACAGTTTTACCTATGCTTATGAAACAGGTTTGCCACTGGTTATTTCACCACTTCTTCGTTAGGAGGTAATCCAATGTGCTTTCTCTTCTGTTGGTATTATGTGTCTAAGTATATACCCCGAGCACTTAACAACGTGACAAAATGCTTTGACCCAACAGACTGACCTGTCATTAGTATGGTAGATCAAACCCCCTGGATGGTCATCGGGCTCAGGGGCACAGCTGAACTGCAGCTGTGTAAAGCTAAGAGCAAAATCAGAACTCCTCACTCTGGGCTGGCGAAGGGAAAAAGCCATGCCAATGTAGCAGGCTTGCCAAGGGAGGCTGGCAGGTAGGTAGATGTGAATCAGTGCCTGTTTTTCTTCCTTATGGTGTGCAACAGGAGCAAGAAGGAAGACCTTTAGAGATATTTTTTTATTCCATATTAGCAGCACTGGCTTATTTATGAATGATACTTAAGCTTTTCTGTAAGTGAGACTAATTTTGACCAGACCATAACAGTAGCCAGATATGAACAGTAGAAGACTGTACTGGACCAAATACTGTGTAGAAAAGTTCCAGACTATTATTAAAGTGAAACAGATTTGTATGGAAAGTCCTAGTTAACTCATAAACAGTTTATAAACTGAAGCATTTAGCAGAGCCTGATTAAAAGTTTAAATTCTTGTAATTGTTTGCCAACAAAATATAGTGTTTCACTGTTCCCAAAACCATGCTTTGAAATAAAAAAATCTACTATGGAGCCACTCAGAGTTGAAAGATTTTAATCAGTTAAAATTAAGCTCAGTAACATAACAGGAAATATACTATATTTTTGCTGTTAAGTAGTTTGGTTTTTTTCATGGCAAAGTTTTTTACCATGAAGCAAATAGATGCGGGGTTGTGATAATGACTAGATAAACTACATTCAATGAGAACAAAGAGAAAAAAATGAAAAAGTAACCTTACTCTCATCATAACAATAACCTTACTCTAGTCATAAAAGATTTATACAAGTTATTTTCCATTAGCTGTGCCAATTAAATCATGCTTTTACTATGCCCTCCTCTAGAATACCAGTTGTTCAAATCTAAAGATTCTTCACTACTGTCACTGGGATAAACAGGGGTTTCCTCAGCCATAAAGCAGAAAAGGTCGTTGCCTTCCTATTGTGTGGCTTGGCTGTCTCCTCTGAGAAGTTCTTGACTTATACTTAGAGGGTTATATACCCTCAGGAGATCTATAGTCTCAGTGTCAGTTTACAACTCTCTGTTCCCCAGAGGTTTTCAAAAGCCATGCTGCAACAGCATGCTACCAGGGTGACTAGGTAGAAACGTAGGAAACCATTCAGTGATTCAGGATTTTTTTCTTTGGGTTTAGCCCTAAGAGTGTATGGGTCTTCTCAAAGCCCTAGCAACATGCAAAGGCAATTCAGCCCAGACTGAGCAACAGCCAGCCACCCGGACTTTTGCTGAAAAAGGAAAGGACATAGCTGGACAACATTCACTAACATAGAAATAGGCAAATGGCATAAGGGTAAAAGCCCCTGTTTTGAGTGTATTATCAGCATGGACATAGAAATCATAGGACTTCTGCAGAAGCCATTCAATCCCTGTGCAAGGAGATCATCCTATAACTTTCTGCAGTCAGATTTTGAAGCTATGAAGAAGGACAGTGCTTTAAGATTTCCAATATTTATCTGCAGAAGAAGATAGCCCATGAACTTCCAAAGGGATGATTCTTGCCCAGGGCCTCATAGAGTTACACGTGTGGAAAACCTGTGCCATGCTTTGATCAAAGACCAGAAGGAATGACTCATTGCCTTTCCTTTCTATTGTATTTTCTGTAGCATAAGAACATAACAGGTGCACTGCCCAAGTCTGGGTGAATTTAGTGGTTTTGCTTTTATGGTTTTCATTTCTACTATGGATATATAGCAAAGAAACAGCAAAAGAAAACTTGGATTATTGTTCTTTGTTTTTCCTTTGTTTCATTTCAAGACGTATACTGCAAAAGAAAGTGAAAATAGACATCATTTTGTTCTGTTATTTCCTTTTCTATTAACTTTTGAACAATGACAACATTTTGGACACATTTATGGCCTTGTCTTTGAACCCTTATTCACGTAACAAATCTACTCACCTTTACATCCCTTCTGGTTGTAGAAATCACTCTACGATTTGCTGCTCACTGTCTTCCCCATTAAATGCTGTTCTAGGGAGATCAAATAGGATTTAACAGGATGAAAACTCTGCAGCAGAAAATCACCAGGCAAAACCTTATACATGGTGCAGAGCTACAAAAAGCTCTCTTGTCAGTCAGGGCCACATATGGTTAATGTTATTAAAATTCTTACTTGCTATCAGACCAATGGAAGCACCAGGTGTTTTAGAGATTTTTTTGTGACAGTAGCACCCATTCCGAATTACTGCCCACAAGAACCTCATCCCTACCCTTTTGCTAATCTCACAGTCTGCAAAAACATCATGTGAGATTAATAAATTTAATACTTTCTATGCAGAGTGCTGCTCCTTGAAGATAAACTTCTTCCTAAAAATATAGCAATTTTACTGTAACATGAAGATACTTGAAGAAATGTCTAAGTGGACTGTCTCAGGTGCCAGAAGTAGTTTAGATGTTGCAGGATTTTACCTCACCTGAATAGGGCTGGCCTAATACAGTCTATGGGGATTTTTATGAAGTGGTAGATTTAGGAAGGCCTTTAAATTCACAGGTGCAGAAATGTGCATTAACCATCTCCCAGTCTCCTATCAAAGCAAAACCTGAGCAAGCACCTGTGTCAGAAGGCTGCAGCTGATGATCAGTTTAAAATAGTCTGAGTCAAAACTTCATTGAAGAAGATGCTATTTAATCCTGTCCTCTGCCACACAGGTGCTTATGGGGACAGAGAGCGGGGAGGGACCCCAAGTCCAGAACAGCAAGCACAGTGGCACTCCTCTTTCAGCAGCGCACGAGGCTTAGGTTATTTACAGTATTTATTAACCTACAGCCTGAAAAACCTGTCAAGGTGTGTTGTTTGGGTTTGATTTTTTTTACTTGAGTGTGCATGATGGCTTTTAGTTTTTAAAGAACTACATTGTTCTAAAATTTTGAATTTATTACTGTATACACAAGTCTAACTTCCTAAAATACTAGCTCCTCACATCCAGTCTCAGTTAGAAGCCTTCAGATCAAAATGTATATAGCATTACAGTAATATATGACATTATCTGTTTTTCCAATAATTCAATTGCTTTTCTGAATCGGTGTTGAGCTGCTGTTTTCAGAGAACTATGATCCACCATGATTTTCATATATTGCTCTTTAATAACTCAACTTTGTGTTTCTTTATTGTGTAGTTAGGAGTAATTTTCCTTTCTGAATTACAGTGTACTTGTCAATTATTTTATCAGAATTGTGAGATCTTTCAATGACTTTGTAGTCTAGGTTTTAGTAGCATTTGATAATGCACCTTGCAATAAATATTTGTGAAAATACTGGTACAAAGTAGATGTTCTCTATTTATTTGCCCAGCATATTTTAAGCAAGAGATTTGTGAGGTCTAGTTTTCTTTCACAAAAATTTTGTTTATTTTTCCATGTTACATCCTATACATTTTTGTGTCTGTCCTGGATTCAGCAGTAGCAGTCATTTTTCTCATTCTTAGTAGCTGATGCAGTGCTGTGTTTTTGACTTTCAGTCTGAGAACAACACTGATAACACCGATGTTTTTAGTTGTTGCTAAGTAATGTTTACTCTGATCAAGGACTTTTTCAGTCTTATGCTCTGCGAGGGGGGGGGGGAAGCCGGGAGGAAGCAGAGACAGGACACCTGACCCAAACTGGCCAAAGGGGTATTCCATACCACAGCATGTCATGCCCAGTATATAAACCAGGGGGAGTCACCCAGAAGGCCCAGATCGCTGCTCGGGTTGGGTTGGGTTGGGTATCGGTTGGCGGGTGGTGAGCAACGGTATTGTGCATCACTTGTGTTCATTGTTTTCCGTTTCCCCTTTTAGTTTTATATTCTCTCCCCTTGTTATTTTCCTTATCATTAATATTATTGGTGGTAGCAGTAGTGGTTTTGTATTATACCTTAGTTACTAGACTGCTCTTAACCCGTGGGAGTTAAATTCTTTCAATTCTCCTCCTCATCCCTCTGGGAGCAGGGGTAGAAAGAACAGGAATGAGGGAGTGAACAACTGCGTGGTTCTGAATTACTGGCTGGGCTTAAACCACGACAGTGTCTGTAAATTCAGGTGTTTGGGGTTTTTTTATTAGTTAGTTTGAATGGAATTTATTAATTGCAGTTCTCAGCATCTCTTTGTAAGAGTCAAACTTTCATCTTCTCCTATTCCTTGCACACTGGAATGAAGGCATGTTATATACTCATGGGAATCTGATGAGAAGAGGAGCTAGTACAAGATAGTGGGAGCGCACAGCCAGAAGTGAGGTAAAGAAATGTAGTAGGAGAAGACTTGAATTTAATGAGTGGAATATTTCCAGGAAAAGAGGTAACATCACTAGGGAACAAAACCTAAAAGTAATGAAATCAGCAGATGGTTTTATACAAAATAAGGTTAATTAATCAAATGTCACTATTAAATTTTTGTTTGTTTGTCACAACATCCTTAACACATTCATGCCTTCAAAACTCAGTCTGTCTCTGTCTCCACTCTTCTTTGGATCGAACTACGGAAATCTGTCTAAAAGCTGCTTGAAGAATTGATAAAAGTTGTAAATAACTTTTTGAGAACACAAATAGTTTGATGTAAAAACCTCCTTCTATTATACTGAAGAAAATGTGGGTACAGCCTTAAACAAACAAAAAAAAATAGAGAATCTCATGAGATAATATTCAAAAAATATTTATTGAGATCTGAGTAGTAACCTCTAGAATCTGTTTTGAATCTCAGACCAACAGAAACTGCATGAGTTGCTCTTTATTCCCAGATGTTTAACTTTTTTTTTTTCTTAGGGGGTTAGAAGTCTGTGTTTTAGTTGAGACCACACACAGGGTTGTGAAGAGGTCAGAGTGAAGGAGAGCATGTATTTCCAGAATGGAAGTGCCAGATGTTCCATGAAGACATGTTAAAAAATTTTAACTCAGTTTTGCAGATTAGCAATAAAAATATTTCTATTGTTTTTATAAAAACTCAAGCTCCTCAGTGTTTTATTGGGACCTATGCTTTTGTTTTATCTGAGCTTTTCACAACTTTTAACATCTTCTCAAATTTAAAAGTAGGTAATATATTTCAGTGTATGTAATATAAATGTGTGCCAAATGTTTGTACAATGAGTCATAGCAACATTAAAGAGACTACATCCAAAAATGCAATCTTGAAACCATTCTATTCAAATTATGTCTGTTCCTGAATGTATTAACCTCCACATACACCCCAGTTTTTCTACTGACAACCTCATATCCACAGAGCTATGGATTCTATAGTTTAGCCTTATTTTTATCTGCTTATATGGCAAGTCCAGAGGTTAGACTGTTTAACCAAGAAATTAAATAAAGGTAGTTATGAGAGAAGTCTAAAGCAGTTTTTTCATTTGAACTTGCAGTTTGAAAAAGTTGAATACCCAAGCTTTTCTCAGATTCTGTGATAATACTCAGCCTCTGACCTAATGAAATATTCAAGTGCTTTTATCTCACTTAGCAGATACTTGGGAGAGTAGATATTTGCAAGTCCCTTTCCAAACAGGCAGCCACAGAAACACAACTATCACAAGACCTGGATTGAGGAAGGCGATGATGTTTTTAAGTGAGACTTAGAATTTAAGAACCTGAAACTGAGCTCTTGAAAGCTCCTGCTTAATCTTTGGAGGTGCCCAGACTCTATCAGCACCTCATTTTTCAATGCTGCATTTCCTCAGATGCCTGAATTTTAGGTCTGCAAAGGCTTAAAAGTAAATCACTGTTGACATGACTGACAATGGCTTGGCTTCTGTCTCAGATTTAAGTCTCATCAACAGCAGCAAGCTTGCTTCCCCAGTTCATTTCCACTGCGCAACTCAACTTGAAAGGCATTCTCCCAGCAAACTTGCCAGCATGAAAGGGGAGATGTAGGGAAGAGGTTAGGCTTGTAGCTGAATGGAACATGAAGCTTCTAATGAGAGCCTAAACCCTCTTTGGACCTGGGCCTACACAGTTTATCATCAGCATTGCAGGATCTGTGATAATGCAGGAAGTTAAGCCCTACTTTCTTCCCCTCTGGGCAAATTCTTTAATCACAGGACTATGATTGCAGTTGCCTATTGGCTCGTCTTTCTGTCTAGTGAGAGCCTGTAGAGAGCTCAGAAGAAATATTCCATCCATTACTCGGTACTGAACTGGAAGAACCAAATGTAAGAATCTGCAAAAACCAACAGAATTACCAGAGAGCTCAAAAATACAGTAGAGAGGTTTATGTAGCAAAGCAAATTCAGATCAGATATCAGAAAAACTTAATGGCAGAAAAGATAGGGAAGAACTAAGAGACTGTGAAAGTCTTTGTAAGATACTTCTGTGATTTTGGGAATGACAGGGATATCGTAGATCCTGACCTGAATACCTAAGTTTAGCTCTTGCACTCCTTTCTCTCCTGAAGAATGAAGAAATGTGGCTTCTTTCTGTTGTGTGATACTCCAAACATTTTGGAAATTTATAGAGAAATGTGAAGTTTAGTATCTATGTTTAAATTTTTCCTTAATTTTCCCTCATAGTGCAATCAAAACTCAGGCTACCAAGGTCAGAGCCAACACATTAATTGAATTCATGTACTGAATAAGCCCACAAGAGAAGCTCTATTTATCTGAAGACATTTGAAAAGACAAACATCCTAAAGAGTTTTACTGAAGCCAGAAAGGCTGCATCTAAACAAATGTGACACCATGTAGATCCAGGATACTGCGACACTTTAACAGAGACTTCAGCAATGCTCACATTATTGTATTGAACCAACAAAAACCAGACTATAAAACCCTAACAATCAGACCCACAGCTCCATATGCAGTCCTGTAGAGTAACAGGAGCTACCTGGGGTGGAGAGCCATATAATAATGTACCTTTGGCTCACAGGTTATGCAAAACTTTAGTGGGGGAAGGAGGTTTTCCTGAGTGTTAATGAAGAGCAAAGAGGCTCAGAAGCAATGCTGTACCTGTGCAGATGTAAGGCTTCCTAAGCAGATGCATCTGGAGAACCAATAGTGACCAGAGCAGACTTTAAGACTTCTTCTTCTTTAATGTCTTTCCACCACAGAGCCCAAAGGTAAAGCCCTGAGGTAAATTCAGCAGCAGGATAAGAACAAAAATTTAAAAAAAAAAAAAAAAAATTTAAGTGTACTTCAGGAAAGCTGCTTCTAGTCATCCTGTGGCACACTCACCCCAGCTTCTACTTTTTTTGGACAATCTAATCTGGTTTTGCTTTGCACCATATACATCTAACAAAGGGCTGCTTCATTTTAGACTGTCACAGCTGAAGTGCCTGAAGAGGCCAGATGAATCTAGCCTGCGGTTGCAGCAGCCTAGTAAGGGTTTGGTAAGAGGACAGAAACCTCTTCTGCTGCTGTTGTTTCCACAGGCATTGAAGGGAAGGAGGCTTTCCCTGGCCATGCTGGACAGGAGGGCTGGTACTTGATCCAGGGGCCAGGCCATGTGCTTTCCCACAGATGCTCCTCTTCAAACACTGGGTGAAAACAAGGTGGCAAAACAAGGGGGAGAGAAATGTCAGGTATTCCTCACTAACCCAGCAAAAAACCTCAGCAGAAGTGCCCTGGTATGCCTACTGGAATGTAACAGAACATAACACTGGAATATAGCTGGAGTATAACACAGCACATATTCACATGTATATAGACTCACAGAAAAAAATACTTCAAAGAAATCAAAATTAGCTTTTTAATGATCTTTTCCTTTTCATCTAGAAACTGTACAAAAATCACAGTCTGTGTACTCACACCTATACAGCATTCAAATAGCTTAGACCCAGCCTGTGTGTAAAGTGTGTGTTGCTGTTGCAGTGCTGGTAAACGATATGATGTTTTGTTTCCCACTATTATGAAGCTCTACTGTTGGGACTGTTATACTGATAAAAAGATTCTTCACCTCTTACAGCAACTTTTCTCTGGTGCCTCTGCCCTGTTCTTCCTTGTTGAACTTCAGCTTCGCTCCCTCTCCAGTGAATTTACCTGATTGCAGTTAACATTTCTGAGTGATGTAAATCTCAAATAACATATTTTTCTCACAACCCCAAGCTAAGTGCTGCCCCAAATCAGTTTGGGAAATGCATCTTTATGACATTGCAGTACAAGTGAAAACTAATTACATTAAAATATAACTGTGCCTAAGCTATGTGCGGTAGGCTTCTATTGCCTCAGCTAAGATGTACAAGCAGAGGTGTGGCCATTCCTGATTGAAAGCTTTACTGAGAGAAGCCCCAGCACAGACACAGCTGCTTGAGCAAAACTGCATTTTTGCAAGGATAGCTGCTTCACTGGGGTGAATGGTGTGAATTTATAAACTCAAGTTTTGCCTGCAACATTGCATACAGACCAGAGGTGTTTCATCAGTAAATATGCTATGAATCCTCTGTGGCTGAAATATTTCAAAGAGCGTATGTGTTAGGAGGCTTGTTTTGCTCAGTCATAAGGACCTAGTTAGAAGAGTAGAACTCTGTAGTTGCTGTGTTTCAGCAGGTACTGAAAGTTGTCGTGTCTAAGCCGAGGTACACCAAAGCTATCAAGACACAGATCTTCAAAAGTACTTCAGAGCTCATCTCCTTCTTTAGGTACCTCTTCAGATGACCAGTAAGCTGCCATCGAAGCTGGTGGGTGCTATAGTCTGTCAGGGATCAGTATGCTCAAACGCAACTAAAGCATGGAAACATTGCTTCTTGTCATAAATTGCTCTGAGCCTAAGATTGGATCTAATCTTAATTTCTTCTGGCATCAGTATGGGGTCAGCACACTCCTTCTGTCTTTTACACTCCAGTAATATATTTCTGCCCTTACATTTCCCCTTCAAGTGTGTTGGCACAGGTCCTTGGGTTGCCATGTACTGAGCTGAACCTGGAAACCAGGACAGCTGGGAATCAATCTATTAATCGATCTTCTCTTTTTCCTTTTTTTCTTTTTCTCTTTTTTTTTTTTTTTTCCTTTCTCCCTCTGTCCTGCTCTCCTCTGCTTCCTAACTTTAGCTCCTGTCTTCCATTTACTTCCTTCTTTTCCTTTTCTTTACTGGATCAGTTAATTGGTCTAGTTTGCACTATAGTTAAAATATTTTTAATTTACTAAAGTGGTGTTAGGCTGTGATTAGGGAGAAAATCAGAGATATTTAAGAGAGTTTAAGAAACAGTCATGCAGAATCATTACTATAGTCAACAAAGTGAAACCAGACATATTCTCTGTATATTAGAATATTCACCTCCTGTGATTTCAAACTTCACCTCCAGATTTTAACAGCTTTAATACATTTGCAGTGATTTCTGCTGTGGTCACTGAAGGGCTGATGCTTTTAGAAGTTTCACAACGAGCACGTTTGAAATTCCCTCTCCTAAGCAGTATAGAAACTGTTGAGCAAACTGTTTGAAAACTTCATTTCACTTTTGCCGAAAAGTCTCCAAGTGGTTGTGTCCCTGTTTAGAAAATACTTCATGTTGTAGCTGGTGACTCTTCACATTTCTGTGATGTACATGTACACCCCACATTTTCATAATTTTTAATACATTTTAAGAAAATGAAATGTTGTTTATAGTGGAAAAAGGAGTGGTAGAATCTGTCTTACTTACATTTTTTTTACATCTGCATCCATATTTCTAATACACCTGTATATTAGACAAAGATAAAGGTATTTTGCACTTCCAAAGCATTTAATTAATATATTTAGACAGTGCATATCTCATTGCTTTGTATCTGAACATCTAGGCTTCTTCCTGAGTTTAGAGATATGTTTTGCACTTGTTTTTCTGTCATGTCCACTTCACTTTTACAGATCCTGGAAACTCACAGTACAGAAGCATAGCAATATGAAACTCATCTCTGACTGTACTGCTCAGAGATGCAGAGTCCTTACACTTTTCATCTACACAAGGAAATACATCTAATACCAAGTATAATCACTACTGTCTGTTATTTTGCTTATGAGTATATATGGGCTTTCAATGTAGACAAAGACATGTATTGACTTCTGTTTCTGCTAGGCTAATCTAAACCTTGCTTAGGTCAAGAATTTAAGCATTGATCAATGCAGTAATATCTAGCATGCAATGCCCTCTTCTTCAGCAGAAATTTAACTACAGTGACTTCAGAAAATAGCTTGAAATTTGTGATACAGATGTACTAAAGGAGTTAAATATTTTTTGTTACCATTTCATTTTGACCATCATGCCGCTGGTTTACTTTTGCTGCAAAAATAGCTACACTGAATAATAATTTTTAATTTAATGGAATAATTTTTAGGGCTTTTCTTTTGCATTGAAGGGAAATTCCACTGCATGGCATTGTCAGGAGCAGCTGAATTGCAGTATCTTGTTTTTCTGGAAGAAATGGATCCTGTTTCTGTTTTTAGACCATGTTTTCACTGAAATACCTTATCTTAGCTGTTCCTTTCTTTATCCAATTTAACCATAAAATATAGAAAAGGCCTCACTGGCTTCAGTTTTGAAGCTTTCCACTTCTCGGTATTAAGCCATGTACATAAATTTATATGATTACGTACATCAGCACAAACCTCGAACACATCAGTATTTTCTCCATCTTTGAGTAGCTGGTTGATACTTAACTAATAACAGACCTGAACAACTGGCAGCACATTGATACTGATTTTAGAATAATGATGGGTCAGTGGCACAGAAGTTGGACTTTCACCTTTGCTGTACAACAAGTTCTTCCCAAAATGAAACAACACCAGCTGAGTGATTATTGTCCCAGTAGAGAGCATTTTGGAGGGGAAGAAAAAAAAAAAGACTTGTAGTATATTTACAACATTTTTATTGTTGTGTTTAGAGAAGTTTACATCTATTGATTTAGGCCTTGATAACTGAACTTCCTAAAAAAACAAATTTCCCTGAGAAACACATCATTTGTGAAAACTCCATGCTGCAACAACTTTCTACAACTCAGAAGATTAAGATTTAAGATGTCCATGCTAACACAGAAGTGTTTCTAAGCTGGGATATAAGGAAATTTGCATTTTAGTTTCTTAGAACTGTTCTCTGAAGATTCCCAAGATCTTATTTAAAATGTGTTAAATTTTGATCTGGTTTACTTCTGCTGGAGTACACATTAACAACTATTTTAATACATTTTGACATTTAAAAAATTTGAGAGACTTTTTACCAAGGCCTGTAGTGACAAGACTAAGAATAATGGTTTTAAAGTGAAAGAGGGTAGATCTAGATTGGACACAAGGAAGAATTTTGGAGTAGGGTAGTGAGACACTGGAACAGGTTGCGCAGAGAAGTTGTGGATGATTCATCCCTGGAAGTGTTCAAGGCCAGGTTGAATGAGGCTTTGAGCAACCTGGTCTAGTTCCAACCCAGGCAAGGGGGATGAAACTAGATGATCTTTAAAGGTCTCTTCCAACACAAACCATTCTGTGATTATATGATTCTATTCTACAAGGTGGACTTTGATATAGGAAAAAAAAGATATTACAATGTGTGCAGTTGCCTGGGATTATTTTTTTCATCCATATCAGTAATAGAATAATGTCATATATTAAGCAGATAATTTACGTTTGCTAGGAAAAAAAATATTAACTTATAGTTTGGTAAAATCTCTTAGTCCAACAGAGTATTCTTTGGTCTGTGTGGTTAACTGCACTTTTTGTTCCTCTCTTTCTTTTAATTTGCTCTGACTTTTATTTTTGTGTTTTACTTTGAGCTTTAGATTTAAGCAGTAGTAAAAATTAGGCAGAAGCAGTTATGTTCCCCATAATAAAGCTTTGTATTAATAGAATTCAAAATCATGAGCCTCTTGACAAATAAATTTTGGTACAGATCCACTCAGAACTTTGAGCAAGGCATATAAAACAGTTTGTAAACCTTGCTGATGTTCAGATTTCTAATAAAAATACCAAGTTTGAAGTTTTATTTCAAAACTTTGTTTTATTTTATCAAAATAAATATTTTGTTAAAACCTATAAACTCAGGGTAAATTAAATCAAGAGATTTCATGACCCTATCAATGGGAAAAGCAGTCTCCAAAATATTTCTACTCAGACTGATATCCTCAAGGTTTACATTATATCTTCCTCTGGAAAAAAATAAGCTGTGTTTGGTCTATGTTAAGACATGGACTGAAATTTTGTTCACATTTATGCAGGTGTGACCTGCCTGATGTCAAAGATCCATAAGTGAGATCAGAGTTTGGCCTGTGCTTTGTGATATCATCTGTGACTGGCATTTTTTTATTCAGTCATGTTTACAGGACTTGGAAAAATAGCATGAAACTCCTGACCTCAACCAGAATCTACAGGATCTAGCTTATGTTTAAGTTAGATCTTTGTCAGATTTATCAAATCATAGTGTAATTCATTTTGTCTCAAGAAATTGGCTAGTATTAGATGCCATATCAATACAGCTGAGTGAAAGTCTCTTTATAAAATAATCTATTTGTCAGGGAAAAGAGAAAGCTTTTGAGGGACTTGAAATTATTCTGAATTTGTGGAAAATTGAGTGATTGTTTCAGTCAATATGAAAATGACTAAATATTTTCAAAACAACAGGGTTGGGGGGGTTTTTTAATATTTTTTTCACACTTCAAAATTATCTTGTTTTGGGGCAGCTATGATGAAAAGGAAAGAATTAGATTCACAAAACTGCCAGTAGTCCTATACAACAAATTTGGCCCCGTGATTAGAATAATCACCTAATAGGTGGAAGATCAACATTCAGGTCCATGTGAAACAGAGATCTGATCCACAGCATGGATTTTAATGTTTGTTCTCCCTCCTGTGTGTTTTAAACAGCTGGCAAATACAGTAGTTGATGCAGAGTTGGACATCATCAACAAAAATCAAATGAGCTCAGAACACCAGCTCTCAGAACACTGGTAGGGGCATCATCTTGGGAATCTAACTTTTAAATTTCTTATAAATGTGAAGACAGAACTCCCACATGCAGAGTAAGTGATCCATCCAGTCCTTCTGGCACAGGTTTTACTGGTGAGTGAAAAACATCAGGCTACCAGGGTTCGCTCTTCTATCACCACCCCACTTTTCATCTCTATGTGGCTCCTGTGCAGCTGCTAATCACAGTCTAGTCGTGTATGGTGCCTCACCTTCTCACTAGCTTCTCTGCAGTTGAAAAGAACCTGAATTACAAAAGGGAACAAGATTGTGGGTGTGTCAGGGTGTATCTCTGCTCCTTCTGTTATTGACGTGAGCCTATCTGTATCATGCATCTTGGCATAAGGTTTAGCACCAACATGTAATCCAATGTAGGGGCACCACCCATGCTGTGCAGAGAGGAAGGAAAGAAGCTTCTCTTCTGCCAGTCTGTTTTGGGGCTGGATGCTTAGGGGACTTTGAGTACACTGGGATTTGTCACTTCCTGTAATGCCTTAATTTATGGCTTGGGTTGTCTTCTTTGAGGGACGCTGATTTTGCAGCTTGGTACTTTCCCACAATTTTGTTTACTAAAAAAAAATTATAAACCCATATTTTTCCTAAACAAGGGTCTGATAAAAGACAATTTCTCTGAATTTTAAGACTCCTCCTAAGAAATACTTTCTTCAGTTTTGTTTTGTATTTTGACTTTCCTACAGGATCAAGGTTCTTTTGCTTTTCTGACCTTCACTTTGTGGGCTCATCTGCTCTTAGTGCATGCAACTCAAAGGTTTCTAAGGCTCATGACCTTACATTGAAAATTCCGCTATAAAATCTGCTTGCCTGTGTGCTGATCTTGTCATTTGACCTTGGGCAGTGGCACGCACTGTTTCTGCAGACTTACTTACTTACCTAGGATATTTTGATGCTCAGTGAAGATTTACTAGCTGCCACAATAATACCTTTCTGTGGTTCTGTATTATGCCTTTCTGTTGCTCTGTACCCTTTCCAGTGTAACATCCTGGCTGTGCAAGATTAGGAGGCAGAGGGTAAAGTACATGAAGAAGGAAACACATTTTTTTGACCTGTTAGACATGGTTCAGTAAATGAATGGAATCATACTAGTAACATGCAGGATTGTAATTGATCAAGTTTGAGTTGTTCATACTGCCTGCAAGAATAGAGTAGCAGAAGGCTAACAAGCTTCATTTGACATGAAATTTCTTATGTACAAGGAACTAGCAAGGGCTTAATTTGGATCAATAGAAAAATCCCTCAGAATAATTGGTCAGTTTAACACACTATTGTTTGTTGTCGGGTCAACATTTTCTCCCTTTCCACTTTGTCATGCTCACACTTTCCTCTGTAAAACCCACTCTGTTCTGTTCAACGTTCAGACAGAACAATTGAATAAAATATGCAGCTACTGACAGGTTTCATACATCATTTGTCAGCTAAAGCCAAAAAGTGATTAGCTTATGGTCTTTTCAAATTAAGCTTGACTTTGAATTCTGAATTTCTGGCAAACTGTTGACTGCAGCCCCGACAAGCCCTGAGTAACACTTCAGAAATACAGAAGTTGTATGAGTGGAGAAGAAATGTTTGTCTTTTACTGTAGTTCAGGACCACTTTCTTCCAAAATCTTCTTTCCCAGTCTTATTCTAACTCTTCTGTGGACAGAATCTGCTCAGAAACCTGTGGTAAGAAGCGTCCAGGTGACACTGTAGTCCTCTACAGTTATTTTGTTTCCAGCCTACTCTGTATGTGCCAGCTGAAAAGGAAGAAGCATCCTGCAGATTCCGTTATTAAATTTACACATTGCAAGATTATGCATAGAAAACAGAGTAGAATGTATTTTCCATTTGGGCTTCAGTCTATAGCCCAAATGTGATAAAGTTTGCCTAATACTTGTCAGGTGTTTCCTCTTCCATCATGTATATAACAACTTCATACTGAGCAGGGAAAAGAATGACTCATAAAATTCCAAGGCAAACATCCAGAATGAACTGCAGGATGGTGGCCATTTCATGTTTTATAGAATAAAAATCAACATCCAATATAATATAATGCATTAAGATTTGCTACTAAGATATTAATACCAAGTTCGTAGTACATTTTTGAATAAAAGTACGGAATACTGCTTATATCACCAAGGTCAACTCAAAAAGAGCATGCTGTGTGTATAAGCCAGCTATAACTGAACTACTTATCTTAACATTTCTTCTACTTACCTTTGAAGGTAGTATCTTTGACTCTGTACTAAGTTGTGTGTCTGGAAATACTTCTCCTTTGGACCTCGACATCTAAAAAAAAAAAAACCAAGAAAAAAAAAAAGTGCTAATTCACTGTCTGCTGGGTCTCTCTTTGACTATGCAGAATGACTGGGGTCACTTTCCCAAAAATCACAGCAACTCTCCACTAAGGAAGTGAGGAACAAGAGTAGCTATAAATCCACTTGCAGCCCTGACCTGCCTGCCTGGGGCTAGCACTGTTGTGGCTTTTTTCACATGATGCAGGAACAGGCAAAGGACAGGGACTAAGGCCTCTCTCCCCTTCAGAGTATTAGTGTATAAATGTCCTCTCTGCATTAACCAGCAAGGCAGTTTACACAAGGCATGAAAGTGAATACTGGGCTTCTGTGCTGCCTGAAACACAGATGCTTCCTTAGGCAAGCAATGCTGCAGTGACACTTAGCACAGGTTATATCTACTGCCCGTGGCACACAGCATGCATTTTGCACCAGCAGTGCTGGTGCAGATTTTTCTTGCTGCCTGTTCTTTTATTTGCAATGGCAAGGGAAAAGGATACTGCCTATACATAAGTACAAACCATAAGGAATTATACAGCAATATTTTGCCTCATTTGTTTCTCTCGTGATCACAATATTTAATTTAATGCATGCTTGGGTGCATACAATGGGTTTGGTAAAGCTGAACTCTGTCAGACCTGGAACAACACCCTTTTCCCAGATTGCTCCCAGGAAACGGGAAAGTGATACCTAAGTGACTCACATGGCAATTTAGATTCCATGAGAACCACAAAAAAAGATCTTTTGAATAGTTGACAAAATTGTACAAAATAAGCTCTAATTGTTTTTAAAAATTCTTTTTTAAATTGCCTTGCAGTATACTTTCAGCTTGAGTCCATAATTTGAAGTCATAACACTGTGGACTCATAAAGTATTGTAAAACAAAGCTTTAGCTTTCACTTGGTGCATTTTCAGAACTTCAACACACCACACTCTCACATGTACGGGACATAAACAGGACCCATCTGGGACTGGAGAGGGCAGGCTGAGAAGGGAAGCAGGACAGCTGAAATCTTAATTCTATGAAAACATTAAATAACCTCATACTTGTGCTTTTCTTTCATTGCCATAGCATGGTTTATTACAGAAAGGAGAGGGAATATAGAGAATGGGAGCTGTGCTTTGGTCTGCTATTCCTATTGCCTGTGCATACACTTTATAAATAGGTCTGTTACAGGAATACCTGTAAAAAAGAAAAGTTCCAAGCCGTTAACTTAGATATACAAAGGTTGCCATGTAGTACCACAAGGATTCTATGTCCTTTCCAAAGTCACATTTATCAGACTGATGTTTCTATTCCCTTGCACAGCACACATGCTCTCTAGGTCTCTCAGACATTAACCCTCACCACCCTGAGGATGTATCTAGCCCTTCCTCAGTGTCTAGGCAGAAGCTTTTTCGTATATCTTAAATGTTTTACTCTCACTCTACAATTTCTCTCAAGACAAAGTGACCAAAATATCTCTGTACAAGTTTTTCTCTGGCATATGTATCCACAGGATCTTCCCTTTTATCTTTGCTGTTCCTGTTTTGACTTCATGCATATATCTGATGCTTTTCTTCCAAGTACTTAGGATCTACCAATACAATTCCAAATTACAAATTACCTCACTCCTTGATAGATATCTGTGTTTTGGGTGGAGGCTGTTCTTGTTTCAGTCACCTGATTCCGTAAAGGAATGCAAGTATATCTTACTTTTCTATAAACTGAGACCTGACTGTTATACTCACTAATTTCAATGGATGTCCAAAACACAAGAAAATAAATACATGTGTATATTTTTTTCCCCATTTTTAGTAGGAAGCGTGTGAATCCTGTTGCCTCTACTTCTTTTAAAATGTTTATTTTTATAGAAATTCTTGATGACACAAGGCTCTGAGAAATCTTACTTTACTTTGAAGCTGGCCTTGCTTTGAATAGGGTTCTAAACTAGATGACCTCCTTTGGTAGCTTTTGGTCTGAGCTACTCTACCATTCAAAGCACACTGATGTTTGGCAAAAATAAGGAAATGTCTAGGAAGAAAAGGAAATGTTGTTCTAAGCAGAAGGAAGCACAGCACTAATATATGCAAATAAAGAAGAAAAGAAAGTTCTCACAAGTTGACAATAGTTTAAGTTTGTTCCTGTCCTTCATTAAGCATGTCTAACAAATTAAACTCCATTTGCTTATCCATATCTTAACACCTGCTGATGGAGGTAAAACTTCTATGGATTTATCATTGCATAGAGAAGCTTTTCACCAAAGAGTAAGAACAATACCTCTCACCAAACTAGGGTGAGTATCCACTAAGCATGGTCAAAATCTGAGCACCAGGTTATTAAGATCTCCCAAGAAGATGGTTTATGCAAAAGAAGTTCCCTTTTAACTTATTGGGAATGAGGACAGTTATCCTTTCCTTACAGTCTTCTACCAAGCAGTTTATACTTAGTTTTTAGAATCATAGAATAGTTTGGGTTGGAAGGGATCTTCGAAGGTCATCTAGTCCAACCCCCCTGCAATGAGCAGGGACATCTTCAACTAGATCAGGCTGCTCAGGATCACATCCAGCTTGGCCTTGAATGTCTCCAGGGTGGTGCATCCACCATTGCTCTGGGCAACCTGTGCCAGTGTTTTACCACCCTCATTGTAAATTTTTTTCCTCATGTCCATCCTGAATCTCCCCTCTTCTAGTTTATAACAATCACCCCTCATCCTATCACAACAGGCCCTGTTAAAAAGTCTTTCTCCATCCTTCTTATAGACCTTTTTGAGAACTGAAAGGCCACAATAAGGTGTCCCAGAGTTTTCTTTTCTCCAGGCTTAACAAGCCCAGCTTTTTCAGACTTTCCTCATAGGAGAGATGCTCCAGCCCTCTGATCATTTTTGTGGCCCTCCTCTGGACTTGCTCCAGCTGGTTCATGTCTTTCCTGTTCTGAGGACTTCAGAGCTGGTTTTCATGAACTTATCCTTTTCTTCCTTTGATATTTGGTTTGCTTTTATTTTCCACTAAATACTTTATTTTACTTTTAATTGATATATCAAAAAACATGTGAGCCCAGTGACACATTCAGTTATCATGGCTGAATTTATTATTATTTAATACAATATAAAGATCAGAAGTTCAGGAATCCTTTCTTTCTTTTTCATTATCTCTGATCCTCATGTTTCTTTATCAGTTTGAATCAGTTTTATCAATTTCACACTAGGAATGAACAAAGCAGCAGTACATCTTAGAGATGAATATAGTTATTAAAAAACTGTAATGTTAACATTTACCTAGTTAACATTTTTTACCTAGTAAATCCCAGTGCACCCTATTGAAGCACTATCCTAAATAATATTTAATATTACCAGCAAGGAGCTCTACATTTTGATAAATCTTGAAACCACCAGATATTTATGTGTATTTATGGATCCAGCAAGCCTAAGATTCTGAAAATTGAATGACTATTTCAGCTCTGAAAGAGATAAATATTCCTTTTTATTTTTTTATTTTAAAATATCGACTTCCTTTGATTCTTTCTTATTTAGTGTTTCCTCAAACTTTGTCAACTCCACACATTTTTACTGCCTTCTAGAGCATGAGTTACTATAAATCATCCTTTCTTAGGTGCATATATAAATATATATATGTATATATAATTTTCACTCTTCAGAAATCCCAGAGCAGGTGCTGCCTGGGTAGTGATGCCTACAGCAGACTTTCTGAAAGGATAGTGGTGACTGTGAACTCCTCTGAAGCCAGTAACAATCAGCAACAACAGGTCTGCACCAGCCACATCAATGAGCACATGAACATACCTTGCAGGTTTTATCACCAAAGAACGCCGAGATTTTTCAGGGAGTGGTAGAAGTTGTACATCTTTTAAAAAGTTCATGAGATTTTACGAAGCACTATGAAAATCAGAGATTTTTAAAAAGCACAGTGACAATTAGAGTTTTGAAACTCAGTAAGCTGGCCCAGGTACAATAGAAATACATCTTGAGAGACTGCTATTTTGCTTTTGGGTGTAGAGTGTTTGCTAATAGATACCTGGTTGATTTAAAAATTAAATCAAACACAGCGTAAAACTTCATTTTTGACTTGCCTCTTTGGGGAGTTAAATTTCACATAGTTCCACTGCTTTCTCTACAGAATGGGTAATGATGATAGGACTTGCTAATTCAAATGGAACTACTCAGAGAGAAAGATCTGGGAAAAGAAAGAAAGTAAAATCAACAGGGGGTCTTCCACATGCTCCTACTCTTACTGGCCAGTCCTACCTGCAGACTGTGTGTCAAAAAATGGATTTTGGCTGGATACTGTTTAAATACTAAAGAAGGCAGAGAGAAATATTTGGATTTCTTAAACTACAACTTTTTTGTGTTTTCTAATTTTTAAACTCCATCATCTATGCTAATCACAACTTTTTTTTTTTTCCATACATCATTCACATTTCATTATATCCCCCACATGCTGTTGCTTGGCACCTGGATACTTAAAAAAATTACAGGATATGAGAAAGCAGGGATATTTTTCTCTTGGCATTCATGAACGAACCTTTCCTAGGATATAGGTGCTTTCTTTCAGGACTTCTAAACCCTTCTCCAGAGAGACAGAATACTGTTTGTTTTACAGAATTTGTTTTTAGAAACAAATAACTGCTGTTATATGCTGAATATGTTTGTATGCATAGATATTGTTATTTGGAGAGTCAAGGTATGGAGGAGGAAATATTAAACATAACAAAAACACTATTAAAATTATTAAGTGCCCAGATACTCAGAGGAATACAAGTCTTTCCTTTTTCTGACTAAAAATTGAAGTTAAAATACTGTTCACAGCAAATGTTATATTCTCGTTAAAGTCACTCCTTCAGTCTGAGCCATATTGCTCATGCTCAAAATTAGGACCATATTTGTGTCTGCAAATGTCAATCTTTTGTATATCATTGTCACTGTCATCTTGCAGTACATACAGAATAGATCCGCAAATTGTCTGAGGCACAAATCAGGTTTTGTTATTATGCCATCTTTCAGCTAAATTAATTAACTATGATAATCACAGATTTTTTTTGAGACAGCTGTTCTTACACTTGCAATTCTGCAGCCAAAAGCTGAAATGTTTATGAATACAATCCTAGAACCAGTAATTATATAAATTTTATGCTTTTTAAATGACAAACCACCTGCAAGATGCCCAGTCACCAGTGAAAGTAGATTGCATCTTAAATAAGAAAAAGTCTGTGTACATTTTTCTTGGTTTAGAGATTTATCTCCTGGCTGCAAAGGTTGCAAAACACAACATAGAAGAAAATAGTGCATCAGCAGTGACAAATAGAACAGCCCTGCATCTTGGTGTCTCTGTAAAGACAGTAAATGTTCAGGAAGAATATATTGCACTGATCACCTCCAATTGCCTCCAGACTTCCTCAAGAAGGGGGGTGTTTGTTATTTTATTATTATTATTATTATTATTATTTTCTTTGCCACTTCTTTTCAGTCCATCAGTAGAGAAGCTTCCAATATTATTGTATCGAGCATATGGCAGAATAGGTTCCTCATAGCAAACCTATAGACATTAGAGATAAAAAGTCTAATATAATCAGTGACCCTGCCCATGGCAGGCAGGTTGGAACTAGATGATCTTAAGATTCTTTCCAGCTCTAACCGTTCTATGATTCTATGTTTCCTGAGAGGTCATCTTAAACACATATTCTTGATTTTTTGTTTTTCCTCTGAACTTACCCTAAATATATAGTTTCTTTATTTCAAAACTTAATTAGGAAATATAATTTTTGTCATGAAAATCAGAACTTTTAGCTATAGTGTATCAGTAATGTTAAACAGAAGAACTCTGAAATTTCCTTTACCAGGAATGTGTGTGTGCATTTCAACCAATTTAAATATGTTAAAGTAGCATCTCATTGATAGACAGACAAGCAAAACTACAGACATTCTAAAAATATTTCTTTATGACATTTAAATGTGTTTAAATATATTCAGTGGGCAAATTGGGAAAAAAAATAAGATCAATCCACTATGTTTACAATAACAAAGACTAACCTGTAAAAGGAATTAAGATTTCATTGTGCAGCGGCCATAGAGAAATGAGAGCAAAATAGTATCAAAACAACAGAATAATGTATTTTAAAACACATAATAAAAAACTTTCAAAAAAGTCTAGTGAAATTGCTTGTAAAATTAAAACTTGTGCTTTTTGTGTAAGAGTTTGGAAAAAGACAACATAGTAAGAATATAAAAAAGACTGTGGCAGGTCTCTAAGATTGGCATCTTGAACAAGAATTTCAGAAACCATGAGAAACATCCTGTCACCCTGTCCAGTCATTGATACAAAATGCTCACTGACTCGTTTGGGAAATACTTATCCTAACAAATACAGAAAGTTCCACACTTGCTTCTACAGAGAAGTTTCACTCTGGACCTACTCTGGTGCATACTTACATGA
>NW_009941327.1:0-33875 GCF_000696875.1 Nestor notabilis | reverse complement strand
GAAGGGAAGGGAAGGGAAGGGAAGGGAAGGGAAGGGAAGGGAAGGGAAGGGAAGGGAGGGCAAAACGAGGCAAGGCATGGCAAAGCAAGGCAAGGCAAAGCAGAGCTCTGGTCTTTTTATATTGGAGAAGCTCTGTCAGTCTGGAGCATAACAGGAAACTATATGACTGTTAGATGACTGTACGATTATATAACTCCAGATGACACAACCAGGAAACACTTGAAATGAAAATTGAGTAACTGCTAAAAAACTTGAAGACATGAGAGAAATCACTGGAAGTAAAAGACGTGCAAGATGGTGGATGCGTTTGCGCTCTCTCAGTCCATTTTCCCCTGTACTTCTGTGAAGCCATATGGCCAAAATCTGGGTTTCTTATCGGCTGAGCTAATAATCATAATAGCAAAATATGAAGTTATTCCTAAAAAATTGCTGGGAGGTTTGGGGGTCTTTTTAGCGAAAACTCATGGCAAATGAGTAGAGTCCCTGTCATTCTCCATCATAGACCCAATCCTATATGTACACCTGAGGAACTTTCAAGCTTTACCATATCTTAGGTCAGAAAGTCTTTCAGTTGTCTTCTATACATTCCTTTATTCATAAAAAGTCATAATTAAAAAAATTAACACTTATAGAGCAGTTATACTGAGCAGAATCTAAGCCACAGCTTCCCATTTCTCATTAGAAGAGGAAACTAATATCAGTCCCAACTGATACTAAAGAGAACTGATATTAAAGAGAAATATAAAAGCTTTCAGTTGATTTTTTCATTTTGTCTTCTTTCAATAGATTGTCTCGTCACTTAATGGGAAAACTCTTGATTAATTTTAGTAGATAAATTTTCCAGTGAATCATCTTTTGTGTTAATGCAATAATTTGATCAGGTTTTTTGTGAATGTTGTGTGTGTTACTGAAAACTATCTTGCAAGCCATCTGTTTAAACAAACCTCAACCCATGATTTACCAGTAATCTATTCATAGAAAAGTTTCAGTTGATTTTTCTGTTACTGGTCTCCTAAGTTGTGACATTGTTGCCCTGCATTGCTTTTTTTTTTTTTTTTTTTCAATTTGCAGAACTGCATACAGAAAATCCATTTGTTTTTGAAACAAATCTAATTTAGATCCCATTTTAAGTTTCATCAAACATATTTTCTTCATTAAATAAATCACTACTATAGTCCTGAAATTAACTTCCTATAGACATTCATATTATTAGATTTCACTAAGAAAGTTACAAACAATGTGGGCTCATAGTATGATTAGGTAATTAAAACAAAAACAAATGCAAATGAACAAAAAACCCACATCACATTAATTTCTTATTGTCATTGCACATTCACTTTTAGTGAGTAGTTTGTTGACTTCCTAAAAAATATCCCTACTTTGGAAATAACCAACATTTCTCAGTTTAACAGAAGAAAACTGCTTATCACTCTTGATATTTGCCTAGAGAATTCAAATGGTCTCTTTTAAAGTCATTTCATCAGGGGTCCTCCTTCCTCCATCGTGATTCTCCAAGGTGAATGCTCTTGTGGGCAGTTCAATGCATACTTGCTGGCATTACCTGTTCCTACTGTTATCATGCACTGCAATATTGCTGACTGTGGTCCTTACACTTCCCGCAGACAGTCAGAGAACTGGAGATGGGCAAATCAAAGCTTTATAAAATAATAAAGTCAGGCAGCATCACATAAACAGCTGTCTCCACAGCAGAAGGGCAGTTTATTTTGGTGGTTTTCAGAGACAAAAGTAAGTTTTAGCAACAGACTGTGCTTGTAATACAAGGAGGTAGAAGTTAAGCTACAGAAACCTAAAGATTACTTGGGTCTAAAGATGTGTCAAGGATAAAGAACCAGCAAGTGCAAATGTTATACTGCCACAGATAAATAAAAGTTAAGGAATCATACAAACAGAAAGCAGGCATATCTCACGGCTATTTTTAGTCTGGTGGTATTGTTATTTCAGCCCAATAGCCAATAAAATACATGTGGAAAGATTCAGTGTCTTTCACTGTCTTCTGCTTTAATAAGCCCCATTTTAGTAACACATGAAAGAACAGGTAGAAAAATTCAAACTGCTCTTTTTATCCTGAGAATAACTAAATTAGGTAAAATAAAATGGTTCCAGTCTTAGCCAAGTCTAAATCATATTACAGCTTTTAAATTATTAACAGTCCAAAACCTTTATAAACCTTCTGCATGTGTCCAGCTGTCTTGCTAACACTCAACCTCAATTATCATATTATTGAGAAAGTGCTTTAGCAGAAGGATACAGTGCTCTGTACTAAATACTGATCCTCAGATGAAATTAGTATATGCGTGTAGCATATAGAGTGCTTATTTGGATGACACAAGATAATTCCTGGTAGTTTTAGTCCTTGCAAGATCATCTGCTAGAAAAGAGAGATTAATAACAATTATATAGTTGTACATGGTGGGCTATGCATATGTTTTATGTGCTTCTTGAGTCCTCCAAGTGCAGCTGAAACATAGAAGAGCACGAGCAGAGTTAGCAGAAATCAATTCATACAGTCATGGGTTTGGACATTTAATATCGAGTTGAGCGTATTGTAAATCTACCCCAATTTCCTGTCTGATAATTCAAGAATGGTCTACCAATCTCTGATTGCTATAAATAGTGAAGGAAACCATTATTTAGAATATAAACAATGAAAACTTATCTAGAAAAAATGCAGAAATGTCAAATATAAGTCACACATATGAAATTATTTCCTCATCTTGAGGATCCTTTAGAATGTTTTTTTCTGAGGAAAGCAGTAGCAAATCTTATTTGGAACTATTAAAATGTAAAAGGACAGTATATGGGAAAAAATGTCTAAGACAGATTCCTGCAGTGTGAATGACAAAATAAATGGGTCTGGCGGGGGGAGAGGCTGCCATTGAGGGTTTTTTTCCACCTCTATGTTCCTCAATCTTGTCTAAAGAAAAGCAACACAATGGTCACACACCGAGAAAATTATAGAAGTGGATTCTACCCTGTACAGGGCCTGTTACAGGCATAGCATATTACCTGTGGCACCAAGTAATTCAGCTAATCAGTAAAGGAAATTGGTCTCTCCTCATAAAAATGTGGGATATTTGGATTAATTCCAGTGTAAAATAAATTTAAAAAAAAATTTGTTAAAATAACCAGTGATCAGTAGAGATGGTGCCTGGAGATCGTTCCCACCACTCTCTCATTATTCTCAAACAATTTTTGTTTAATCTTCCTGTTCTACCTCAGTGTGGAGGTTTCTGTCAATCAGATTAGAGTGAGACTTCCTGGATTTTTTGAAAGATGTTCCAGAAAGGTGCTCACTGGTGATGTTGTTTGTATGCTCATTCCCATATCTTAGAGTTTAGATCGCTCCCTTATGCCTGCTATGCCAGTAAAATGTAATAAATCTGGAGACAGAAACAAGGAAACAGATTTGGGGTGTCAGCAACTGAAGAATGTCCTTTAGTTTCAGTTATATTCTTTTGCAAGTGAGATTTAAAAAAAAAATTAAAAAAGATGGAAAGATAGGTTCTTACATTTGAAAATGTCTTTTCTCTTGGGAAAGTGGATATTTAAATATTCATGTGAAAGTCTTACCTACGGCTCTGTGTTCTTGTTCAGCCTTGTCATTGGTCAGAAAAGGTCAACAATTTCTGGTCAAAAATTCAGTTACACATTGTCTACGTCTGACATTAATTGCTACAGCAAAGGGTAATTTTTTGTTTCTGTGTGAATATTGTTGACAGATTCTACAGATAAAATTAGCAAGAAAGAATACTTTTTCACAGTGTTCTATAACTAGATAGAGATATAGCTGATTCACTAATAAAAGCAGAATATTAAGAGTTCAGTGTTCCCCTTTAGCTTTACCTATTAGATGTTATTCAAATCATGAAAATAATTCTACCAAGGCAGAGGTGACAAGGAAGGGAAGTTCTTGTTTTCCTTTGGATTTAATTATCTCTATTATCCTGTGGTGGGTTGACCCTGGCTGGATGCCAGGTGCCCACCAAAGCCATTCTATCACTGCCCTCCTCAGCTCGACAGAGAAGAGAAAATATAATGAACGGCTTGTGAGTTGAGATAAGGACAGGGAGCCCACTCAGTAAGCACCATCACAGGCAAAACAGACTCAGCTTGGGGGAAACTAATTTTATTTATTGCCAATCAAATCAGAGTAGGGTAATGAGATAAACCAAAATCTTAAAACACCTTCCCTCACCCCTCTCTTTTTTGCAGGCTCAACTTCAGTCCCAGTTTCTCCACCTTCTTCCACTGCCAGCAGTGCAGGGGAGCAGGGAATGGTGGATGCATTCATTTCATCGCATGTTGTCTCTGTTGCTCCTTCCTCCTCAGGGGAACTGCTCACACTCTTCTCCTGCTCCATTGTGGCATCCCTCCCACAGCAGGCAGTCCTCCATGAACTTCTCCAATGTAAGTCCTTCCCACAGGCTTCAGTTCTTCAGAAACTACTCCAGCGTGGGCCCCTTCCATGGGGTGTAGACCTTCACGAACAGACTGCTCCAGTGTGGGTTCCTGATGGGGTCGAAAGTCCTGCCAGGAAACCTGCTCCAGTATGGGGGTCCTTTCTTCACAGGACCACAGATCCTGCCAGGAGCCTGCTCCAGCGTGGGTATCCCCCTGCCCTGGTATGGTGTCCTCCTCAGGCTGCAGGTGTATATCTGCTCACTGTTCACCTCCATGGGCTGCAGGGGCACAGCCTACCTCACCAGGGTCTGCACCACAGGCTGCAGGGGAATCTCTGCTCTGGCACCTGGAGCACCTCCTGCCCTCCTTCCTCACTGACCTTGGTGTCTGTAGGGCTGTTTCTCTCATATTCTCATCACTCCTCTCTCCAGCTGCAACTGTTCCTGCACAGTATATTTTTCTTCTTCTTAACTGTGTTATCCCAGAGATGCTACCACCATTGCTGATAGGTTCAACCTTGGTCAGCCGCAGGTCTGTCTTGGAGCCAGCTGGCATTGGCTCTATGGGACACGGCGGTTGTTTCTAACAACTTCTCACAGAAGCAACTTCTGTAGTCCCACCCACTACCCAAACCTTGCTATTGAAGTCCAATATATATCCAGAAGAAATTTTGTCTTTAGGTGAGGCTTTTGATGTGGTGAGGGCTCAGAGCAGTAAGAAATGGCGCAACTTGCATCTACAAGAACAGCTGTTGTCAAGATAAAAGAATAAATATAAAATATCTCTCTTTATGAATATAAGTATGTATAATAGACTACATAGAGTGATATAAGTAAATTATAATAATGTAGTATGTATTATATCAATTATTTTTAAATAGTATATTTTCATACATGGTATAAAATAATGTCGTATATGCATTCAACATTATTACATATTAAATAACAAGAATTATGTGTACTAACTCCCTTCTTATAGATAATACTCAAAGAAGGTGATTGCAATGTGTCTCCCTGGAGTCCATAAGTAATGTGACATAAACAGCTGTGTGCCAGAGCTTTTGGAAAAGCAGCTCCCCAGCCCATCAACATGGCAGTAAAGGAGCTGTGATAGCAGCTTGCAGGAAACTTTGGGTTTCAGGCATATTATATGTCACATTATTGCAAGCCAGAGAGTGTTCTTGACTGGTGGTGCTGCAGAGGGACAGGCTGGTGCCATGTCACTTGGTTTCACAGACAAGATAACATTGGTGGAATGTTTTGGGGAGAAAGGCACTGTTAAACACACTCAAATTAGGGACTGGCTCTTTTCAAGAGATGGGAGAACTCAATATTATACAATCACAATGAAACCATTCTGAACTCAACTACCATAAAGATAAAAGCATATATTTGCTAAGCTGAAATAGGTTGAAGAGCAAACAAAGCATCCAAAGACATATTCATGACAAAAGGAAACAAACGAATCTGTTTCAATTAGCATTTAAATTAGGTTTAAAATTTTCTTTTATCCTTTGTGGCTCAGCTTTTAGGTCACAGCATAGCTCTTAACTGAGAATCTTGGTTGTCACATCCACATATGAAACACTAGTGATTCATTTTTTGGTATACCATAGGCTTCTCTTTGGGATTTGCTCGAATTCAGGGCTTTTTCCTCTTCCCCACTGAAGGTTTTCTTAGGGTACAAATTCAGTTTATGCTGAATCAGATTTAACTGACATCTTTGATAAAAAAGATGGGCTTTCCTCTTTTCTCTGACCAGCGGCAATGTGTTTTTGCCCCTCCCTTCATTGGATTCAGTATTCATGCAACCAAAAGAGAGGCTGGCTCAACCAGCTGCTTTCAACAAAACACTGCATTATTTTTTTCACGGGATCTCCAATCTCACCAGTTCACCATAGAACTGCATAATCTTTAGGTCTGAACAGAGCAGAAGGCAAAACTGTGCACCTGGAGCGGAGGCAGTATTTGATGATTACATGAAACATCACATGAAGCTGCACCTTTATTCCTCTGAAATAGATGATCTGAAAGGAGTTTATGACCTGCCTGCTACTCAGCCTACAGCTTGGAAAATGCTTATATTGCTGGTCATAGCCCTATTAAGGCTTTAGATACCTAGATGAACTGAAGTGCAAGCTTACTGATCCCTAAAAAAGGCAATATTTCTCTTTCTTTTATTCTTTATCCGTCCAGCTCTCCCATATACCCAGTGTGTGCTCCCAAAGCTTGCCAGAGCCAGTGCAATGTATTCACCGGACCGTTCTATAAAATGGTTGAACTCACAGGCTGGCCAACCTTAACCTGTGAAAAATGGCTTTTCTTTTGCATTGCCAAGTTGAGTTACATCAGCGAATAGTCTTGAGAATATCAAAGTTTTCACTGGAATGAAGCAGAGAAAGAAGTCACAGAGGCAGATGCTGCTTTTATCCAAAAGTTGTTGGGTGTTGACTTCTTGACACTAGTTACTGTCTTCTGATGTTTGAATCACAAAGTGGTGCTTTCAAACAGCATAACAGAAACATCTAAGCAAACTGCCTCATGGTTTCCAAAACATTTGTCATGTTGACCAAAATGTCTCTTGAAATTCAACCTCTGTTCACATATGGTTTCATCTGCCTCTGTATTTTGGGGCTAAAAAAAATAAAATAAAAAAAACCATTAAAAATTTGCTCTCCTCTTCTCCCAAAGCTCTATGTTATGTATTTTACACAATTTGTGCAACATATTTCTCTAGAAGTGCATCTTCTTGTCTGTGGCATTTAAAATGCAACAGAATTCCCAGCACGAGGGTGGACACTGCCTGTGGAAGGCTTCATGCTTTGATGATAGCTCAAGAGGATAGAATTAATACTGTCCTTCACTGGTACATTTATCATGGGTTATCTTGATTTTATTTTGTATACATTGAAATGTCAGCTAGTTTAACTTCACTAAAGAAACTGCATGAATGCCAGATGTGCAAACAAGAAGAAAGACCGTATGAATTCAATAGATTGCACTTGCCTAAATTCAGTAGTAGATCTAGGAATCTAGGAGTTGGCTAGTGTACAGCATAAAGTACAGAGCACAGGGCAGGGGGATAAGCAAGTCAACTAAAGTGCATAGAAAGTGCTAAACCACTCCTTTGTTCCTCTTTTAAAGGATCCTGCCTAATTTGACTCATATAAATTCAAAACTTCACTGGGTATCCGACAGTGTCTGTAAAGCTTTGCAGGTGGTTGAAATGTTCTTGCTTACTAAACTAAGTTGTGTTTTAAATGTGAAAACGAACTCCTTGCTTAGTAGAAAGATTTAACACTTTGGCAGCTCTTTAGCTTTTCAGAATCCTGCAAAAACATCAACACAGGAGTGTTGACTCCTGTGAAGCAGGCAAATATTATTATCCTCCATTTATACATGGGCAACTTGTGAGACAGAGGCTGCGGCTTGCCTAGGCCCAAGACCACACAGCAAGCTGGTGGAAGAGCCAGTGCTAGGATTCAAGCATTCCTGGATCCCAGCCTAGTGCACAATCCACTAGACAGCCTGTCTGCAGCCCCTTGCTATTGCTGTGTAAAGCTACACAGTTTTTGCCTTATGACTGTAAAAATTATGCTTTTTGCAAGTGTTTATGGGATTGCTCCAGGGCAAAGCTTCACTATTGCTGCTGGAAAATACAGATTACTCCAGCAAAAATGTGGGGGAAGGGAAACATTCCAGAAAAAAATTATTAACCAACTGTCTTACAACCAGACATTAAGCAAATAATATAAAATATTAGTTCCAGTCAAAACTGTTCTTTAGTTTTACTGACTACAGAAGAAACCATGAGGAGGTTATTTTATTGTTGTCACCTGCAAGGACAGATTTTCACATTACGCTACAAAACAATGAAATCACATAGTCTGAACTCACACAGAAGTTCAGTTAAGGAAACTGAGGAAGTAAACAATTGTTTGCAATTGATGAAAAGCTTTGTGGCTGCCTTTGCAAAATGCAGTTACAACCTGAGGAACAGGGACAAACCAGATTTCCACGTGGGAGGGCAGGAACTGCACAGCTCCTTTACAGCAGCATTGCCACGTGACTAGAAGGCACCTATACCTGTGCTGTAGGTATGGTGATAAAAAACACTGGGGTCTGCTTATCTTTCCCGGTAAATTCATTTCTGTGTTTAGCAGAAATGCTACAGGCATGGAAACATTACAGAAGAAGGAAGAAATGCATTGATAGGGAAAGTTTGGCAAATGTAATTTTTGGAAGCGGAGTTTGGCTACAAGAGCTTGAAGGAGTGCTTCAATGAAGGAGCTGATGGAGCTTCAGTTATAGGAGCAGGTTGTTGCTCCCTGCTGGTGGGCTATCCAAGACCCTCTAAAAACTATGTTAGGGCATGATTTTTGCAGCAGGTCAGGAGGTAATGCTGCTTTATGAATATTTAATATTGATTGTATTGCCACTTTTGGCTTTACAGTACTGGTTCTCTGTAATTCAGTTATGGTTGACCCTGAGAAATAGTGCCAGGCATCATTGCAAATTCTGTATCTGGCCAACTCCACATGATGTGTTAATCCAGTTTTGAGAGACCTGCCTTTGAAATAAGAAACATTTCTTGGTACAGTCCTAGTCTCACAGGCAATTACTTCCAGGGCCAGCCCAGGAAAGAAGGTGTATGTGGGAAGGCTGCCTGGGAGATGACAAGTGGATAAACAGCATCCAGAATGAAGAAAATCATGATTCTTCATTCAACCAGAGAGAAATGTAAGACCCTCCATGCAGCCTGTAACTCTTTCTTGGACCATTTCCATGGGCAGATGTGGAGGGACAACATTCCTTCCAACTCTCCAAAAAGGCTTAATAAACAGTGCTTCATTGTATTGGCATCCTACCTCCAGATGATACAGATAGTGCCATATAGCCCGCAGTGTGATATTAAACACCAAGATATGAATTCCTGCCACAGTAATATGCTGTAAACTTTGCTGAACTTGCTTTCTGCTTTTCATCTGAGTCTGTTCTCCTCTTTATTAATTCTGTTGCATCTTATTTTCTAACAGACAACATTGGTTCTTATTCTATACTGTGGTTACATGTACACAAGAAAATTATGTAAAGTCAGGGCACTGGCCTGTGCCTATCCATACCGTGTAAATGTTGGCGTTTTTCTTCATACATCTTTAACCTCTGAGCACTATACAGTCACTTCCAGGCATGGTTTGGGGGATCAGACAGGTCAGGCAGTAGGAGCTAGGATGGAAGAGGGGACATGTGTAACTGACATTCCAGCCACAGCACTCATACCTGGGGACAGACAACTGGCTCTGGACTGTTTTATTTTTTAATGTAAGTAATGTGTGTGACTGACACTTTTCCCACATTCTTTGTTCTATCATCAGTCTCAAAGAAGAAAAGCAGAATTCAGTAAAGGCTTTGCTTCAGTAAGGGTTTTGTATGTTTGTGTCCAGGGTTATTCGGGATTTTTATTGTTTTGTTTTAATATAAAACATTTACTGCTGATATGTCTTTATAAGTTAGAGGACTCTAAGATTCAGGCTGTGCAAAACAGACAGTAATTCAGCCTGCATTACCTGTAAAGTGCCTGCAGGAGTTAATTTCAGAGCTCTGGGCCAATCCTGAGAAAGCTACAGTTCCTGCATAATTTAGCATTATGCTTTGGTAAAGAGATCTCCTGTCCGTGAGCAATAAAGACATTGTCCCTTGCTAACTGTACATTGCTCATTTTACTTGAGCAACAAAAATGTCGTTGAAGATGATGTAACCTTCTCAACAGGTTACAAAATCCTTTAAGTAATTTGTGTCTTCAAGGACAAGAAGAAGCTTCAGGATCAGGGCTGAAATGCTATACTCCTTAGGAATGACTGGTCTTTTCATTTAATATCTAAAAATGTACTCTCAGGAGTGTTAGTCAAGTCTTGCATTAACTCTGCTGATACTGAGTCAGAAAAAGATCAGGAAGCTTTCTAAAAACAATACAAATAGATATCAAATATCACATGTGGGGATGATGATTCCTTCAGAAGTCAGGAGAGAAAGGGTGACTGGACCTGGAGTCAAACAGGAGGTTGACAGTCTAGTGTAATGAGGGAATGAGGCCATTATTGTTGTGATTATATAGATGTGGTGTGCTGAGAGCAGTAGCCAATATCCACGGACTTGCATGCTGTCTGGTTACCAAGAAAAAGAAAGAAATGTATGAACATTATAGACATTAGGCTCCTCTTTTTCACAAAGTCAGTGATTTAGATAACAAAAATAAAATCCACATCTCTGAGCCAGCATATCCCTGTTCTCCAATGGGCTGTGAATATTTGATTTTTATGCATTTCCAATTGATATGAATAGCAGTGAGAGGCAAAGAAAGGAAACTCAAATCATCCATTGTTCCTTTTCCAGCATGGCTATACTTCAAACAATTGGGATCTCAGACTGTATTTATGAACCCTATTTGAAAACACTAACTCTGCTGCAAAAGGATAGATTTCACTAAATGCCACATTCAAACAAAGATATCTCTGACAATTTATCTAGAAAGGGGCAATGGCATTTGCAGGCATAAACAACACTCAGAGGCATTTAAGAAAGTGAATTTTTTTAAGCCATACATTCATTGCTGACTTCTCAGAGAGGTTAGAACTTTATGAGATTCAGAATAAAAAACTGGTGTGACCTACATAAAAGAATCACTCTGATTTCTTAATTAAACCAAGCTGTAACTGCACACTCAGTTAACAGCTGCCAAAGAAATTATGCAATAAATCTTCTGACTGTCTTCCAAGAATGTGGAGAGGAAGACAGTGATAAAGAAGATGGTGGTGAGGAAGAACAAGATGGGAATGTTTTGTGTTATCCTCTTTAACATCCCCTTGCAGAGAGTCTGAGGCTTCCAGCACGCAAGCCAAACAACTGAAACGATCACATCTGTAGCACGAGGTTGGGGAAAGAGCTAAAATGTTTTAACAGCAGCTTTTTTTTTTCCTTTACCTAGTTTGCTTCAGGATCTGATTTCTTTCTGAAGGGGTGGGCTCAGTGCCTGCCAGCAGCCCAGCAGGCAATGTTTACTTTGAGACACACAGAGATGTTTCCCTTTCTTCTCAAGTGATTTTTTTTTTTTAAGGAGGGAGGGTGGAGAATTCTCTTAAGAAAAGTTCTCTTAAAACAAACACACCTTACAAAAATGTGTTAATTTGAAGGTTCTTTTTCTTTCTTATGAAAAATATGGACATAAAATAAACCAAGGAAAACCACATCACACATTACTGCTGCATAGCTGTCTTCTCTGTCTGCTGGACCAGCCTTTGCAAAATGCTTGTCATCTGCAGTGTCTCAGGCAAGGACTTTAACCACATTGTGGATTTCCTGTGATTTCAGCCTTTGCTTGCTCTCCACCAGAACAGCTGTATCACTGCCAGCCTCTAGCAGAGCCAGACAAAGCTGCTCTGAGCTGTGATTCACACCAGTACAGCTTACTCCATGTAGATTTCTATTATTAAAACCAGTTTACTCAATATACACCAGAAGCAGCTGCACTTACTGTAAATTTACTGAATAGACAAACTCTCCATGCCAAAGTCTAATATACTGAGTGTGGCTCATCAGAGATAAGCCATGCCAAAGACCCTGACAATGTTTCTATTTTCATGTCCTTATCCCATAAACAGAGTTTCACTCTAATATTTGAGAGTTTTCAAGCCAGTGGATATACACACAGCATACAGGGAGCAAACATGCTCGTCATGGATGATAAATGAACAGTGTGACAAGAACAATATCCTTCATTCCTTCCCCCAGCCTTCTCACATGCCCACCGTTCACACACATGGAAGAACACAAATACCTTTTAAAGACAAAAATAAGATTGTCAGCTTAATGCAGTTACCCAAAATGGCATGCTAGGAGTAAAACAAACAAACAAAACAAAACCCAACAACAAGGAAACCTTACCGACAGTAAGATAAATTAGTTGGGTGGTGATTCCACTGTAAGTTTGTCTTGTCGCTTTGAGACAGTAGATCTGCATATTCATGTGTGGTCCTAGCATTCAGGGTGTAGTCAGATCTTGAGCTCTGGGAAGGGGTTTTGGAACAGTCCTGCTAATTTTGTTAAGCATTCAGTGTTTCATCCCACAAGAAATATTATGAACTCCTGGTATTTACAGCTCTCAGTGTCTGCCAGTCCTCGCTGCAATCATCAGCACAGAACAATTTTGTTTGCAATGTGCTACTTGTCAGAGATGAAGTCAGATCTTTTCCTGGTTCATTGAATGATAGGTCTCTGATAACAAGCTTTTTTTTCCTGTCTGTCTCCAGTTGGAAGTATGGAGGAGAGAAATCTCTTCTCTTTACTCCCTAGTGACACTTCCAAGTCTAAACTATCTTTAGAAAATGTGTTTTGGTTTAGTCATCCACTTACAGAGACCCATTTGCTTGACTTTATTGGATGGAATTTGAGAAATGGCAATCCAAGTAAACTCGTGACTTGCTTCTTGGAGGTTGCTACCAAAAGGGCAGAGGGAACAAAAGGGACACCAGTTATTTGACAGTTACACCAACTTCCTCACTTCCACATGCTCTAAAAAGCATTGGCTTTGATCTAAAAAGCTCTTAGATGTTGCCAACCAGGATTTCAGAGAGGTGTCCATTCATCCCATGAACTGAGGCAGCTCAGCATAGTAGACTCTAATCACCCGGGATGTTAGTCTGGCCTTCACTTCCCTAGGTGCTCTGTAACAAACCCAGTTTGTTGCTTATAGGCTGAGTCAGTATGCCAGACTTAAATCCATGCTGCTGACATGAAAGGCAGTCCTATCCTCATAGTTATCTCTGCTGACCCATTCCCCTCCTCCTTCTTCTATCTGAATTGTTACTGGGAAACTATTGAAACAACTCTCATCCGAAAATTGAGCCTAATAATTCCCAGTGTGCACATACAGGAAGAGGTGGGGCTACTTTTTTAATGGTAGCATTCCCAGAGGTTAGAATCATAGAATCCTGGAAGTTGTGAGGGAGGTCCTGCAGTATAAACCCCTGAGCACTGTCACTTGTACCCAGCTTCCACTTTGACTGAACTATTGTCAGCTACCATGTGAACCCAAAAAACCATCAGATTTCATTCACCTTGTAATCCACCCATAGGTCCTATTTCCCGAATTTGGCTACAAAGATACTATGGCAGACTTTGTCACAAACTTGGTTTATGTCAAGGTAAATGATAAGTCAGTCACAGAACTGCACCTTTAAGCATCTTTAAGCTGCAGCTTAAGAAATGCCTTAAGTTAATATAAACTATCACTGACACTGAAAGGTGTTGCTTCTTCTCCCAGAACCACCTGGACAGCATAAATCTGTGTGGTGAGAATCAGATCAGGGAAACTGCTCTGGCTGGCAATGAATAAAAGAGTAACTCTCTACCATACCATTTTTGGATTTGATTCCTTGTGAAGCTGCAGAAATGCTTGTGCTAGAACAAAAGATAGGCACAGAGAAGAGAGGAGCTAAGAACTTAATAGAGGTGAAACTGCTTCTACACATGACAGTATTAGTGCAAGCTGAATTAAAGCGTCTGTCCAGTTGTAGACTGAAGAACTATGCCAGGGTCACAAGTTTCAGCCAGTTAGTTGTTTACTTTAAATAATAGTGATAGCTTTGTTACACATGTTTACATTTCTAAATTGTGTGCCCTAGTTTACTAGCAGGGGAGCTCAAATGAATCAAAGCCATAGGAAAATCAAATAACCTAAGTAACACTGTTGCAATTATGCTCATCTCACACCAGTAGTAACAACCAAAGAACCAAAAGCCTTTTTAAGCAATCTGTAAAGTAGCTTTCCATGTCAGATATCACCAATTAATTCCTTGCAAGCTTTGCAGCAGCTACTGGGTCATTTCCACCTGACAGAGGCCAGCTTGAGTACTAGGTACATGGGATACCTTCTCAGTTCTTGGTCAGCCAAACCTACATGACACAAGTGCAGGTGAGCTCCCACCAGAGACTGTCTGGAGCACCCTCTGCTTGGGACATTTAGTCTCCAGTTCTGCTCCAGCCCTTTGTAAGGCAGTTAAAACAAACTCAGGCTATCTTTTCTTTAAAAGACAGGGAGACAGACAATGCACAGCTTTATATATAGACCGTGACTTATGGACAGATGAGAAGAAATGGGGATGGGGAGATCCCCTCTTGCCCTGGGACCTAGAAGAGCAGAGGAAATTCTCCTCAGCATGGTGTTAATGGCTTCTCCCATGCTCCCTGTCTTGAACAGAGCCCCAGAATAATGAGTTTTGTTTCCCTTCCCAGTCTTCTCACACAGCCCGAGGTCTTAGCCAGTGAACTGCTCTCTAAAGACAGACTCCCAGAATTCTGAGTCTTCACCTCACTCTTAGGACTACACCCACCTCAACTTCCTCAGCTGTCCTGGGCACCATAGCTACAGGCAAAGCAACTGGGCACTGTAAGGGAAGGATGTTCCCTCAGGGCCAGGAAGCCAGGAGCTGTGGGCAACCCTGGCACAGCCATGCTCCCACCCATGGTTTCCATCCATCAGGGACCGACCACAGCAGGCAGAGACAGGGACTATTAATGGGGTCTAGCGGCAGCCCCAGGGTTCAGCCAGGAGGTCCAGCCAGGACATGGAGATGGGGTAGGAGACAATCATCCATCCAAGGAATCTGTCCCAGGTAGTGAAGACCAGTCAAGCTCTGTGGGTGCCCCCAACACCCCAACAGCAGCTTCCCTTGAAGCAAGATACCCCCCACACCTGAGAGACCTGAGCTTAGAAGGGCCCTGTGGCACAGCAATTTAACTGCAGAGGGGCACCAACGGGCTACTTCAGGAGACAGAACCAAAGCAGAACAGCAAACCAGAAAGTGACACCGCATGCAAGATTTAGGGCAAAGTGGAAAGGTTCAGGCCTCCACTGACAAAACCCAGAGGGAAAAGGGGGTCCAGGCTCCCTTTCATAAGCCTTAGAGGCTGGGTTGGCTATGCAGGAAAGAAACTAATTCAGGAGCCTGGGACAGGTAAAAGGCCAGCACCATAGGGAGATGAGAGCCCAAGAAAAGACTTGGAAGACCCTCGAGAAGGTTTATAGGGGCAAGGGAACGCATGGCCAAAACCAGGCTCCATAGTGCTCAGCTCAGAGAGGCCTAAGATAATTTGCTAGGAAGTAGCAAGAACAAGGCTAATCCCTCTTGATGGCAATCATGGAGCCCCAGGGGACCCCTAAGCCAGGCTACACATCAGCCAGGGCACATTCCACAGCTCCTGAGTAAGGAAATAGGACAGACCAAGGGATAGCAGTTAGGTCCAAACAGGTCCCAATCATAAAGCAGTATCACACTGATAAGGCAGGTCTGAGATAAAGCTAGGAAGCCAGTTTGCAGGTCAGTGTTAGGATCAAGTCCAGTCCAGACAGAGCTATAGCAATAAGGTAGGACCAAAAGCAAGACAGTCCATATACCAAAATACAGATCAGTTGGATACCACAACTTAGTACTCAGCCAGCACGGCTTAAACTAGTGGTGAAATCCTTGTGCTGAGTTTAAATAGAGCTTCTGGGCTCATGGGTGTGGTCACAGGCTCCAGGTGAGGCTGGTCAGGGCCATTAAGATTAATTAGTGCCCTCAGGGCCCTGACAAATGTATACATGGAAATCTGCACAAGTGAAATAGAGAATCTTTGGTCATCACATTGTTATTATTTTTATATATACTTATATATATATGTTACTATCTTTTATATATACTAACTTCAATACCTTTAATTTTAGGTATTAAAGTAGCAAAATCCTGTTTATCCTGTGTTAAATTTATTGTACATCAGCTGCAAATAATTTTAATATTTATATATTTTTGGCAGACAGCCGAATCCTCAATGGCTGTCATTCTGTGCTAGTCTACACAAAATGAACTCATTTTTGCAGATTTGCACATTCATGTTTGATTTTGTTCCATGAGCTTATTCTCCACAGCAATTTCTCTATCGAAAGTCTGGGATCCAGAAATAAGGGTGAAACACAGGCTGAAAAAATCCATAAAACCATGGGTTTGCCTTCGTATAAATCCAGCTGTAATTTCCGATGCGATATCACAGATGTGTTATGTGCATACAGTGTCATCCAGACATCAGCATCGGTGGTTTAATTGAAATCTCTTTCCACATAACACAGGCAAAACAGGAAGAAAGCAAAGCAAGAAAGTATCTATATTTATTTTCCAAATGAGAGTACCTTCAGGGCAGAGGGAGAACTTCTTTATTTTAAAGTCATATCTTTTTCAACCTGTGTTGAAAAAAGTTTTCTGTATAGGCAGGACACAAGTATAGAATGAGAATCAGAATGCTTAGGGCTGGAAAGCACCTTAAGATCATCTAGTTCCCCCCTGCCATGGGCAGGGACATGTCACACTAAACCATGTTGCCAAAGACTCTGTCCAACCTGGCCTTGAACACCCCCAGGGATGGAGCATTCACAACTTCTCTGGGTAGCCTGTTCCAGTGCCTCACCACCTTCACTGTAAAGAACTTCTTCCTCACCCAACCTGAACTTCCTCTGTTTAAGTTTGAAGCCATTACCCCTTGTTCTGTTGCTACAGTCCCTGATGAAGAGTCCCTCTCCAGCATCCTCGTAGCCCCCTTCAGACACTGGAAGGCTGCTATGAGGTCTCCACGCAGCTTCTCTTCTCCAGATTGAACAGCCCCAACTTTCTCAGCCTGTCTTTATACGGGAGGTGCTCCAGTCCCCTGATCACCCTTGTGGCCCTCCTCTGGACTTGCTCCAACAGCTCCATGTCCTTTTGATGTTGAGAACACCAGAACTGGACACAATACTCCAAGTGGGGCCTCACAAGAGCAGAGTAGAGGGGCAGGATCACCTCCTTCAACCTGCTGGCCACACTTCTTTTGATGTAGCCCAGGATACAGCTGGCTTTCTGGACTGCGAGTGCACACTGATGGCTCAGATGAAGAGCCCACTTTCACATCATGAGCAAAGATAATTATAGTTTACTCACCAGACTGACTCAGTGATAAATGTGTCAGTAATAAAACTGGAATTCAAGCAAAGAGTAGCAAACAGAAAAAGGTGATCTCATGGCCTATGCCTCACCTACAAGATCTAAGATAGGAGACTTGGAAAAGCTTCTTTACTCTCAGGTCCAGTCAAACATTCATGATCCGTGTCAGGGAAAGGCTTGTATGTGCATTATTTTTTCTTTCTGCTTTTCAGAAAATGAAAATTAAGTATGTGCGTGAGAAGAGAATCATGGCAAACCTTAGCCTGGTCTGAAGCCTGGTTGTGGAGGGGAACCTGATGCAAATTAGCATGCAGATTTACTGCAGTGTAGTGACTGGCCCATACTTCTGTATCTACATACTTCTTTCCTTAAAAATTCCAGAAATAACTTTTTTCATTACTCCTTAAAAAAGGGGAAAATCACAGAAAATAATGGTTGCTTTTTGCCAGCTGTATTCTTAACAAGCCTTTCCCTTCTCAGTGATGCTGTGCTACTTCTTAAATTGAGTATTGACAGGCAATGGACAATATCCCCTGTGTTATCCAGAAACCAATTGCTGTACTTCCTAACAACGCAAACCACTTATCAGTCTCATGTCCAAATTCTTAAGTTGAGTTTTGAGGACATTCTCAAAGAATATTTTTATTCTCAAAGAAAATTAGTAAACACTTTCTTCATTAAGCAGGAGTTAGATCCCATTCCAGTTCAGATGGAATAACTTCCACTGGAGTTAATGGTGCACGACTGGTGTAGGCCAGAGAAGGAAATTACCTTGAATGCTGTTATCAGGACATGCTAAGTGTTCAACATCCTTCTCACACAGATAAAGCTGATTTTTACAGCAAAGTGTTTTGGAAACATTGTCAATGTCTTAATTTTTATTTCATTACTACTTCATTCTGCTGATGTTCCTGACATTTCAATGAACATCAGTAATTAAAAAAATAAGGTTATTTAATAGTTTAATAATATTGGTTCCGAATTTACCACAGCATTTACATCCTAATGTCTTTCAAAAAGATTAAAACCTATTATTTTAACTTTTCTCAATTTCTCTCTGAACAACTCCTAAGAAGAATTTACTCTATGAAGGAAGAAGGCAGGAGGAGCTAAGCTTTCCCTATAGACCTCCCTTTCATGTCAGTGTCAAGTAACACAGGAGAAGCTGAAGCAGAGCCCAGTCTCAGCAGCAAGCAGACAGGAATGTAATAGCCAAAACTGCCAAGCAGTTCACTGGAACAGGCAGGAAAATCTGTAACAGAATCTAGAGGATAATTTACTTGCAACAAGTTTCTTTGTATACAGTCCTCCCCACTGTCATTAGGAGAGGCTACCTTGCACCATGACCATTCATTGAGTCTCTAAAATAGTATCCATTCATATTTTATATTATATAAACATCTAATTATAATAAGAAACTTGCTATGCTTTTGCTCCATGGAATTTGAGTTTTTAGTTCCATAGACAAACTACAGAAAATCATATAGATCAGGTTAGAGTCTTAGTATAAGTTATTCAGTCCTCTTTAATAATGGAGGGATGTGCCTCTCCAGGAGGCATTTTATTGCATATATTAGAATGAAAGCAGTAAAATAGCTTCAGGAGTTTCTTCCCTTTGACCTGTGTCTCTCCCTGCCAAGGAAAAGTTTAGATGGCTAGTATGAACTAAACATGTAACATCAGCCTAGGTGCATGTATTGTCTCCAGTAGCAGAGAGCAAAAAAGCATGGGAATTGGTATACAAAGAGACTGATTCCTCCTCTGCTATAGTGTGATCCCTTCCTGTCAGCATTTGGCAGCCAGTGGTTTTGAGAATGCCTGAACCACAGGCAGTATCTGCATCACCCTTCCCAGTGAGCTTGGAAACCTATCCTGAATGTTTGTCCAACTCTTTCTTGAACCCATGTTCATACGCAGTTCGTAAATAATAACCTGTGACAATGAGTTCCACCACTTAATTATACCTTGTGTTCTATAAACACAAGACATGGTAACAAGGGATGAAGCAAAACAAAGGTTTTATTTCATATTCACCCAAGCTGTTTCTAGATTTCATTTTAAACAGGAATTTAACTGGGGTTTAGATGTTATGAGGGATTCCTTGGCCTGTTGGGGCAATCTCTTCTGAACTAAGGTCTCTGTCCCAGATCCCAGATGTCCCAGATGTCTTTTTTCAGCTTAATTTATAACATCTGTAAAAATAATTTTAAGGAGAAAAAAAGCACTAAATTAATTTTGGAAGACTAAAAAGGAAAATGTGTTATTAGATGGATGAAAAACAATGGTAGATAATTGGTTAGGCAAAAATTATACAGTCTTAATGTGCTTCCTTCCTAGAAATAAAATTATATTTATTAGAAAAAAAAAAAAAAAAAGGCAAAAAAAGCCTGATCCTACTTCTGGTCTAGAAATAGAGTCTGTTCATGCCAGCCAGTTCTGCGTGTACACAGGAACTCCATCTAATATGTTTGTCAAATAAAGATATAGTGATTCATTAAATCACTGTATCATTACTGTAACTTATCAAAGAACAGAACTATATAGTAATTCTGGTTTTAAGAACAGAAAGAACTCCACTACTATTACATTAACAGATACATTCTTCATTCTACCCTGTTGATAAAGAGCCTATATATTCAGCACAGCTGCCACTTGGTTGTAATTAAGCTGAATAACTTCAAACCATTCAACTTGTAAAAGAATGTGTTTCTTAAATTCCCACATCTTTAGTAAAATACTGAAAACTATTTAAAAGTCACAGAAGTGGAATCCTTTTTTCTTATATTCTTTTTGTTCAGACTAAGTGTGATCATTTTGTAATAAAGGAAGGCCTGTTATATTAAAAAGTTCAATCATTTTATTTGTTCTTATTTAAAAGTGTTACTGTGAAGTCATGCTGGCAATAGATATCTAAAACCTGTCTTGCACTAGAGAGAATCTGGTGTCATCTGTCTCTTGTAACTGTGTACCCCAGGACCTTGAGTGCCTGTGTGTGCATGCATACATACACACACACACACACACACACAGAAGGAAATTTCAATCCCAAGAGTATCAAAGCACGCAAAATACTGCTGGTGCAGAACTAAGAACAGTCTGTCTGGAAAAAAATCAATTTAGATAATAAGGATGATGTTCTTTCCTAAGATATGCATGATACAATTTTACCTCCCCAGATACTAACTGAAAAGCTGTGTATGCAAGTAGGCAGATATGCTGTCAGCGACCAGCATTTAGGCTTCGTCACTTACATACTGTTTTTACAACCCATCATACTCAGTTCGCATCAGAAAGGAAAACTGGGAGCTAAAGCTGAATAAAGCAAACTGGAATTTCTACACTGCTATAAGCCACCCTTGTCATACCTGCACATACCAAAGTCTCATTTCTGCAATGTCGAAGCTGGACCTTTGAGTGTTTAATAGTTTGCAACAATTAAAATAATATGTTTCACAAACATTGCTGTGGAATGATACAATTTTACTATTTAAGTGTCCCTCTACAAAAAAAAAAAAAAAAAAAATTAAAAAAAGTCCTGCAGTAGTAAGATACCAAATCTGCATTCCTGGCTTAATTATTTTGTTCTTTTTTAAAACTTCTTGCCAAGAATCTTTACTGGATTAAGTATTCAACACCAAGGGATTAAAGATGTATATCCCTGTAGCTATCCCTGCATGTATCTCCACATAATCACCAGGATTAGCTTTCTAAGGAAGTAGATCAAAGCTTTATTTCCTTGTGGGTATCCAATAATAAAGGCTAATGATAAACCAAACTCTCATCACTTTTGCATGTATCCCTCCACTACCAGATCAACAATGTGAATAAAGATAAAGTCAGTGTAGAAATCTGCAGTACTCCACAACAGCCATAATGATAGGAACAGAGCAGAGTAATAAAAAGGAACTAGAAGGATGGTGAGTTACATGAAATCTTCAAGAGTACATAAAAGAAGGCAAATAGTAAACTGCAGAGTCTTTTGAAAGTAACTGAATAAATACAGGCAAATGCTACTTGTGTACAGACCTCTGAAGCATCTGTCCATGAACTACAAAATCCTGTAATTCATTATTATTTGTACTTTGAAAGCAAGGTTTTATAAAACCTACCCATACCTGATAGAGAACAAAGTGCTCATTGTAAGCGACAGCACAGCACCAGGGAACTCAATTGTTAAATGCATAATAACGACATAATAATTCTATTTGGCACAATGCAAAAACACCAGTGCATTTTTATTATTTTCCTGGGCAGTTTTGGACAGTCTTGAACCAACGTAAAGACATGAATTTGTACATGAGATCATTAATTTCTGCAGTGGTGTATGAAAACAGATACTTTTGTAGAAGGGACGAAAGCAAGGCATTCAGGGGAGACTGCAGATTTTTCCTCCTTCTGCCCAGCTTATCTGTAAGTAAGCCCTCAGTGGCTTTGTGTTCAGCTAGAAGACAGGAAGGACTATAAAAAATGTCCGTGGTACTTTCTTGTTCTCCAAAGTCTTAGCATAGATAATGCAGATTTTACAGACACTTAGCTAAGGAAGTTTATGAACACTCTGTCTTGATTGTGGCCAGTCTTGCACTTGAAGCCTACAGGTGTTTGCTGTGGTTCTGCTGTCTGTAGTTATCCTGTGGTAAAAACATTCCTTTTTGTCAGCAAAACCACTAAAAGCCAAGGCTTCTTGTGACTTTGACAAATCATTTAGTCACTCTGATCCTCATTTTACCCACAAATACCTACCTCAGAGTGTTGTGAAGCTCAATTAACGGTTATAAAGCTTTCTGAGGTCCCTGAAGGACAATGCTGTAGAAAAATATTCTGTTCTTCTGCCAAAAAGTATCTATTTGAAATTTAGTATTTTTGGTAAGTATGCAATCCATAATACATTCATGTTGTACAATTCCTCATAAAAATAATTTGTAACTTATAAACTGAGGACTAGTTTTGTTATTTCATCACGTAATCTTTTTTTCTCGTGTTAGCCTTCATCCTAAAAGTCTGTGATTAGTACCAAAATACACAATTCTTTCTAGAGACTATAACATTCTCAGCTTGCCAAAAAATACATTCACACACACACGGCATGTGGGCACACACACTTCCTCTTGTATTTAAAGATTTTTTTCTTAAGCTATGTTATAAAAATATAAATAAAAATTTTAAAAATAAAAATATTAAAATATATATTTAATTGGAAGTAATTTCTTCTTTAAAATTGTGTATAAAACTCTATAAAATCTGCGTCAATGTATATTTATGATTATGTCCTGCTTTTAATAACAGGCTAAACTCTTGAATAATTTTTTCCTACCTTTGCTACTGTGTTGATCTAAATTTAATTAAAATATAGTACCACCAAAGGAGCAGAAACAACATATTGTTTCACTGGTGCTTTATTAGCACTTTGAATTTTAATATATGTGTTTCATTGATAGACTGGGTATAAAGATTGGTATTTGCTTAATACTCTTTTGCCTTCAGCAAACCAAACTATTTTGTCTTTGACACTAAAGAAAGGCATTTTAACATGCTTTTTATCCTCAATTCTGTCTTAGATGCAGCTCATTTATTTAATAATCTTGTTCTTATAATTATTACTGAGCTAAATGCAGGTTTTTTCTCTTCTTGTTCCTGTGCCTCAATGCAGATCATAGAATCATAGAATCATAGAGTAGTTAGGGTTGGAAAGGACCTTAAGATCATCTAGTTCCAACCCCCCTGCCATGAGCAGGGACACCACACACTAAACTATGTTGCCCAAGGCTCTGTCCAGCCTGGCCTTAAACACCTCCAGGGTTGAAGCATTCACAACTTCCTTGGGCAACCTATTCCGGTGCCTCAGATAATGGTGTGTAGCCCTTGTATACAGTAAGAATGAACCTTCCCATTTTTCAGGCTTGCATCTGACCCTTCCTGTCACAGAAGGGACAAGTTAGACATTCCCAGTACAGCATCAAAGTTTCTTTCCAGCTCTCCAATGCCACATGTAAGGTACGGGAGACCTCACAACAGGACTGTGGGGGTGCACTATATCCAGAAGCATCCCTCTGTTGTCAACTTTGTGCTGTGCTCTCCTCAGGTGGGGTCTGCAGGGAAGCATGGGATGTCACAGGGCTCCACTCAGGTGCAACATACCCATCCATGAATAGAGTCTTCAGCACTAGCAATGCTTTAACCACCTGTGTCATGTTTCTTTCCTGGAGCCTTTGTATGACTTCCTTCAGCACCTGAGGTGTCCCTGGAAGATGCTCAGATGAAGTAAAGCTGAAGGGGATTTCCAGTCATTCAGCAGTGTACATGTGTCAGACATCACATCCAGTGTTCCTCCTTTTTGTCCTTGTAGGTTTCTTTTCAGGGATGATTTTCTAATACACACAAAAGAGATATCTATTTTGAAAAGCACTGCTAGAATATGGTATTGAAAAAAGCAGCGAGAAGATGTCGTGTCAGATGTTCCATCTGAACCTGGTGACATGCATGCAGTGGAATGCAAAACTCAGAAGGAGAATTCAAAGTCACAGGCAGGGCTTCCTTTTATGCTACTGTTAGATATCTGAGTGCCATTTTTGAATGACCATTTTTTTAACTGCCACCTAAAATGCCTGGACATCTTAATTAGATGCTATATGATAGTTTGGTGTTGGAAGTAGTAAGGTAAAAATCTCAGACCTTGCTAAACTGCATCTTTTCAAAGCTATAAAGACAAGCTATAAAATAAACCCAGCTAAAACACTTCAAATTGAGTATATCCAGTACATTTAATCTGTTTTTGTCTTGAAGAAAAATTGCCCTTCAGAAACATTATTATATAAGAAATTGTTAAGTGCCTTATGCAGTGCTTATATTTTGCTTGTTTTTGTAAAGGATTAAGACTTTGTGACTGGAATTGCTGACAATAGCTTGCATAGGTAGATTTTTTTTGTTGTAAATTAAAACATTTTTGTCAAGTAAGTAAAATGCTGCTGCTTTATATGTTTATGTTTACAGCTGAAAGATTGTAATACTTCTAAAATAACTAGTGATACAAAAGTCAAATGTAATTTTTACTGTGTTTCAATTATAAAAGCAATACATTTATTTCTTAGCAAGTAAAAGGTCCATTAAACACCAGATAGAGTTTGATACCTAATCAAAATTGTATAGCCAAGTAACAACAGTAAAATGACTGTGGAGATGGCAAATTAGTTTTTCATATTTGTTGCATTGTTCCAAATCATGTTATGGATTGTTTTGTATTTCCAACTTTTGCTTTTATTTGTTTGGACACAGAAATCCACAGCCTCACATTCTAAAATTTTAACTATGCCTTTCCTAAGTTAATAGTGAAAATCATTACCATAATAAAATGAAAGCTTAATTTATTTTTATGCCCTGACAAACTTAATAGTAGGAAGTATTTTTAGGTTCATTAGATTTTTCTGAACAATGTGAGTGAATGTGAATAAAAGATGGAGAAACAAAGACAAAGAAGAGCAATGTACAGAAAACTACTACTGAGATCTTAAGCCTGACCTGCTGCTGCTGACTTTGGCACAAATTTTATCTTACAATTACTCACCAAAAGTTAACAAACTTGTAACAGTTAGCTTTCTGGAAGGTGATTATAGAAGTTCCTCAGAGTAATAGTGCAATATTATTATGTGAGTTGATTTCTCCATGAGATCACAAAAATTCACACTAAAAAGCAGGGTAGCATGATCCACTGGGACTCCATCATTTAGTGAGGCCGACACAAGGGATGAGCTGTTAGTCAGAAGTATTTCTTGCTGAATATTATTACCCAGTGATGACTCTACCACTCCACCCCCAAAAATCAAGATTAAACTGTTGAAATTTATTGTATCTAAAATGAGAAACCACCATTACTGCAAAACCAGATGAAAATGAAACTAATTAACAGACTTTAACAGACTTAGAGTTAAAACACTCCAAAGATAGTGTATCATCACAGTTCTTGCTCCTCAGCATTGTTCCCAGTCATTACAGATACCAGTCCAGATAAAGGTGATCACAGATCTCATTAATGAACTCCACTGCTAAATTAATCTTCAGTTGTCCTCAAGATTATAATATACCTTGCTTGGTTGCTTTTTATAGACTTGAGATGCTCTTGAAAAGAGGTCTTGGTGTAGTCATACTTAGCAGTAAGACCAGTTTGCGTAGTGCAAACACAGTAATGTGAATTTTAACATCACTTGTGCTACAAAAGAAACAAAAAACAAACGTATGAAATACTGAAATTTTCATCTTCATGGAATAAGGAATGCAGAAAGCACTGCAATAATTCCACATAGAATTTGTAGAAATTTTTGTCTAGAATAAAATATAATGGGATTAATTTCTGAATTAGTTCGCTTGAGTTTCTCCTCATTCTCTTGGCACTTGTAATTCCTATGCTACTTCATATATTTCCAACTGACTTTTGATGCGAAGAAGCATATGAAAAGAGGAGGACATGTTAGCACCATGTGATTATCTAGGTCTTTATGGAATGCAACAAGATGCTTGTCGTCGTTCAAGCCCAGCCGGCAACTTGGAACCACGCAGCCGCTCGCTCACTCCACCCCTTTTCCTTCCTCCCCCTGCTCCCGGAGGGATGGGGAGGAGAATCGGAGGAATGTAACTCCCACGAGTTGAGATAACAGCTCTCCAGTAACTAAGGTATAATACAAACCACTACTGCTACCAATAATAATGATAAGAGGAATAACAAGGGGAAAGGACACAACCGCTCACCACCCGCCGACCGATACCCAGCCCGACCCGAGCAGTGATCTGGGCCTTCCGGGTAACTCCCCCCAGTTTCTATACTGGGCATGACGTGCTGTGGTATGGAATACCCCTTTGGCCAGTTTGGGTCAGGTGTCCTGTCTCTGCTTCCTCCTGGCTTCCCCTCCTCTCTGGCAAAGCATGAGACTGAGAAAGTCCTTGGTCAGAGTAAACATTACTTAGCAACAACTAAAAACATCGGTGTTATCAGCATTGTTCCCAGACTGAAAGTCAAAAACACAGCACTGCACCAGCTACTAAGAAGGAGAAAAAATGACTGCTGTAGCTGAACCCAGGACAATGCTCTACATACCACCAGCAACAAAGACCTACAGTCTGAAAATGGGATCTGCTGTCTGAAATTGATCTTTTCTTTTATCACCAGAGCTCATTTCATGTGCGGTTTACAGATAATCCATTTTTAACATGTAGCACATCAGAAGTTCCCATATTGCTTTCATATTGCCTGTTCATGCCAATAAAATGTCAGTTTAGGCAATTTGGGTCTGATCTTCAAGGACTTCTGAGTATTTGCAACCTATATTGATTCCAGCTGGACTCCTAGGTGTCTACCACTTCTTCCTGCAGCTCCATCATGCTTGCAACAATGGGAGTTCTAATGTAGTCAAGATGTTTGTCTTTTTATCACTGGTGTTTAATATACAGCGGTAAATCTATACAGTGAAGTAGAGCAGCTGCCAAGTGGTTTTGCTTGAGCTGAAGTCACCACTAGCAAGAGTGGAGCTGCACTCATGCTAGTGTAACAGTGGGAAATCCTGCTAAAAGGCTCGTTGTAGACACGCTTCTCCATAATGTACCTTTGCTCAATAGGTCATTCATGAGCACCCAGCCTCCCCTCCAGAGAGCAAGCAGAGTCGGGCTATGAGCAGGAAGGGATGGAGACAAGGCTGAGTCTCTTACTTACAGCCCAGACTGGGAGCTGGTTTATTGTTGTCATGGCTACGGGCTCCACATGCCTCCAGCCCCTGCTCTGTGAAAAGAATGATACAGTGTCTAGCCTTACAGCTGAATATATAAACCAAATTAGTCTACCATGCCTCTACCTGTTTTGTGGCTCACAATGAAAGAAGTAATATATCATGCAATCAGTCTTGTAGCAGTTATATTCTGTAAATACTAAGTCATTACACCCAGGCTTTTTTATTTGTTCTTTAGAGTCCCTTCTCAGTGTAATAAACTGCAGATTTCAATAAAAAAAGCTAAATCAGAAGAGTCTTCTGTGACTTCTCAGAATTTCTGTGACATATAGTTAAAAAGTGCATTTCAAATCCCTTTTCACACTCCATTTTTGCATAATCCCACTCACTAAACAAGGAGCAGAAAGTCATGATGAATGTCTTTTCCAGAGCTGCAGGTCCAGGGTATTACTAGCATCAGACTACTCCTAATGAAAGTAAAGAAGAGTTATATAGTCCAGTAGGGAACTCAACTTTTACTGAATAGCGTAAAAGCCACATATGATCCCATCTCTACTATGACACTGAGTAAATATTTAATAGCATGAGGGCAAAGCAGTGAGGGAAGACATGTCCTGTGATATTGCTCCTCTCAATGTTTAGAAGAGGAGAAACAAAAGAAAGTGTGGTCTTGATTGAAAGATAAATGTAGACGAGGGAGAAAATGGATACCAGAATAAAAATGTGTAAATCTCAGCATCTGATGGTGTAGCCTGCACACCAAGAATTTGGAAGCAAAGGTGGTAACAGGAAAAATAACTGGCATGAAGAGTAGGGAAGGTGTAAATTGGCTTTAATTTCCACCTCTTCACACATTCTTCTTTTTTTCCTAGTCTGTAAATTCAGACTTTGACTGTAAATATCAGTTTTGATTCTCTATAGGCTCATTTAGCCTATACATGTCAGTAAGTGGAGGTGTGTGATCACATAGGTCACTGTCATTTTACACTCTGTCTCTGTGTTTAGCAAAATGGGCCTTATCTTCTCTTACCTCCAAAGTTCCATTAAAGCACTGTGACAGTATGGGCTGCAAATGACGTTTATAGTCAAGAAAGTGTAAAGGGATCTCAGTTCAGATAAAGAACAGAAGAAAGTGTTTTTAGAGATCTGAAGTATTTCTTAAAAAATAAATAAAGACAGATTTATTGTCTACCACTGAAGGAACAATGTAACGAAGCATAAATTGAACATAGTCCCCAAAATTAAATTCACCTTGGCTACAGCAAATTGAATGTTATGACTCATTAATATATCACCAGTATTTCATGCTACACAAAGTCTCCCATGCTGGTATTTTCTATTTCTTGCTGCTATGGAGAGAATTGAAAAAAAAGAAGTGTGTTCAAAATAATATACCTGTGTGTTGTAAAATAGTACTGTAAGTCTTATCAAGGCTGCTACATAGACTGCAATCTCTCATTTGAAGGGTTTTAATGACTTGAACATTTCAGAAAACATTGAGATTGGGAAAGCAAAACAAAACCCAAATAATGTAATTATGCAAATTTTTCAATTTCAAAAAAGAAAAGGTTTTTTGCATTCTGCATTTCTAATACCTAGCTCTAAAATGATATGAAAGAAAAGACTAATTTTGCTTTTTGTTCACTTTTTGAGAAGTTTTGATTACAAAAATTGTTTAAAATAAAATAGTAATTCAAGGAAGCATATTTAGCCAAGAGCCTTTATGACTAAGTGCATCTGCAACATACTATCTTCTCTAAAGAGACACACCAACAGGGCTGAAGGAAACTATAAGTCCAATGGGAAAAATATTTATTATTACTCTTGAGTTATGTTTATATGTGTGCTTGCATAGGTATGCATATTCTTTATATGGAATATAAATATGACACCTTTTGAAGCAGTAAGAAGAAATACTGAGCACACAGTTCCACATTTTGCTTGAAGAGACACATCAGTTCATATGTTGTTAACCAGTGTTTTCTATATCATATAGGTTGGAACTACATAGTACTTTCTGTACTAGAAGACAAGAAATACTGTGTGCATTTTAATCAGTGCTTTTTTTTTTTTTTTACTTAAATGACATGAAACTTTACCAAGACACCTTTAATTATTTCAAAATGTCCAAACTTATTTACACACAAATGCATAGTATTGGGGAAAGTGTTTAATAAATATGGGCAAAGATAGCCCACAGCACAAACTTCTGTCTTTAAGGGGTATAAATTCTGATATTTTTGCCTTGGAGCAAAATGATTTAGAGGAAATGGTTTAGACTCCTAAACAGGTAATGAGCTTCCTTTTATAGTCTTTCTTCATTTATGTATGTTTCATTGTTCTTTAAAAAATGTGTTATGGTTTTTTCATGCAGCAGGTGAAATGATAGTTACAAATTTAGTAGCATACATTTGTCAGCTAAATTTAATATAAATAGGAGACTATAAAACTAAGAAACCAATGAGGGAAACAGACTGTAGAAATATTCTATTTTAGGGTTGCATAGCACAAATTTTTTATAATGCATATATTGTATGGGACAAGATAATGTGAAAGCAGGATGGTTATCAAGTTGCTGGTAGATTTAGTCTGTGTCCTAAAGAATAAGTGAAACAAATTCTTTAAATCTCTTTATATTGCCTACATTTTCAGAGCTTTCACATGTGATGGTATTATAATTTTTCCTCCTTTTACCGAAGTAATTGAGGTATGACATAAATACAGAAAAGAGAGACATTTCTAAGAGAACCCATACATATAACTGCTAATAATGGCTTTCCTAGTCTGTAAGTTTTAAGAGCAGTTAAGACCTTTAGATCATATATTCCAACATTTCATATTCACAGCCTCCCATTCACAACCCATTTGATCCAGGTAGTTTATACTGAGGCCAACAAATTGAGTAAAACAAAAACATTTCAACTCTTGAAAGCTTAAACAACTGTTCTCTCCCAGCAGCAAACAGGAAAAACCCAGGTTCCACCAGACCCTGAAGCTTCTGAGTAGTAAGGAGCTCATTAAGTAAAAGGTGTGAGCAAGATGAATCATAACCTGTGCCAAGGAAAATTGCAATTAAATAAATAACCTCTTCTCCTCAATAACAAATTCAAAACAATGAAACAACAATAACAAAGACCCACAGGCTAGTGTGGTCTGAAAAAAGAAGGTGTATTTTTGATCTGAGACCTGACAACCAGCCTGAGGTCTGGCATATGGATGGACACCAACCATAGCCAGCTAACTAAGATTATTTGTACTGTCTCTAAATTTTAATCTGACGTATCTTAAACAAACCATCCATTCACTGCAAACTTCAAACTAAGATCTGGCCAAACAAAGGAACTGAAAAATACATCAGTCACAAAGGGAAATCAAAAATATTCATTTCCTCTTGCATATAACTGCTTGAAATTCTCAGGCATGCAGTGTTTGATCATAGTCACTGCCATGTGTTTTCTGAGGGCAATGCAAAATGTATGTTCTCTTTTGGCTCACAGAAGAATGGAGAGCAGAAGACAGTTTCCTGAAATGCAGAACTAGATGTCAAAACCAAAAAAAAAAAAAAAATTGTGATCGTGTCACTCCTCTGTCTTCTCTGATTTTCCCACTCATTGATTTTCTTCCAGGAGTTTGACTTCTTGTCCTTAAGAAAGAACTGCAATATTGTTCTAACAACTACAACTGATCTCGCATCTGCTGCTTTTCTGTTGTAAGCTATTTCTACATTTAACTACTGCTATGAAAGCACCTTCCTTAAACAATCCGTTTGCCTGATTCAAGCCGCACTCACTATGACTTTTAATATTTTTCTTCTCATTCAGTAGCAAAGCTTTCTTCAGTATCACGTGAACACAGGGGTTGTCTTCTATGAACAAAAACATTCACAGAAACTGAACTCCTTTTATCTTACATTATAAGCTTTTTACTTTCAAGTTCATCTTCAAAACTGTCTAAAATTTTTAATGTATCTGCATTCTTTTCAAAGATAGATGGTAGTTCTGATGTGCTAATCTAGTATAGCAGTGCCATGTGTAAAAGTAATATTGCTTGTCCCCTTCTACCTGTTACATTGGCTACCTCTTAAATAACTAAGTTTCACATGGGGTTTTTTTTGCCATAGTCTTTAATTTGTAATTCACTCACATTGAGATACATTAATTACTCTGAACTCTCAATTCTTAGGTGCTTCATTGATTTCCAAGATAGCGTTTCCTGTTTTCTTATGCTAATTCTCATTCTTGGTTCCCAGCTACCCTGTCTTGAGTTTGGACACTGAGAAAAGCTTTTGGCTGAAGGACACCCATTTAAATTATACATAATTCCCTGTAATAGTAACTTGCTCTCCCTCTTCATTATTTCTGCTCCCACAAACTCTTTTGCACCCACAAAGTTTGCCATGAAAAATATTGTCATCTTCTTGTTAATCAAAGAAAGTGCTACATGACCTTTACAGCAACAGCTAATCCCTCCAAGACCTACTATTGATCTCATTCAGCAAAACACTTTTGTGGTAACCAGATTTTGGATCCAATTGACTTTTTATTCTGCCTAAAATCATTCTAAAATCGGTTCTCTCAACCATCATTTTGCAAAAGCTTCTGTCTTCAAAGTTAACCTTGGGATTTAAATGGGTAAAATATCCTGGCTGTTTACAATCTGAATCCAAATATGTATTACCACCCATAGTCTGGAGTGATCTACACTCTGATTCTGAATCATATTTGTATAAATATGGCATAACTTCACAGACATTAGTGACAAGTATGAGAGCAGAATTTGGCACAAAGTATGTACATTCGTCTTACTGTAACAATAAACTTTGGATAGAATCCAATTGACCTATATTAGTTGTCTAAGCTTAGGTGCTGCCTCACTGAAAGAGTAGCTGTATACTCTGTGTGTGTGATAAAGGATGGTAAAATAACCTGGTCCAACTAACCTAAGTTACCCATAAAGTCAATAGACATTTTTCTGAAAACATACAGAGGGCGAAGTGATCTAGGTCTGTCCAGAGAACAATCCAGTCTTGTTAAGTGATAGGTCTGAATTTTCCAAGGAAAGTAGAAGGAAGAAACAGGAGTCTAGTCTTCAGAAACTGAATGCCTACTGCAAATAGCATGTTAGAGGCACTACCCAACCACTGTGTAATGTGTGCTCAAAGTACCCCACTTGTGGAGATGGGAGGCTGCAGTTCTTTTTAGACTGTATATACAGAACCCTGGACACATCAAGGAGACAATCAGACCATGGGATGCTGCTAGCTGGGGAGACTTTCACAGATACATAGAATTGCAGAATATCCTGAGTTGGAAGGGACCCAAAAGAATCGAGTCCAACTCCTGCCTCCACAAAGGGCAACCTTAAAGTTAAACCATATATCCAAGAGAATTGTCCAAACACTTCTTGAACTCTGACAGGCTTGGGGACATGACCATTTCCCTGTGGGAGCTTGTTACCATGTTTGACTACCTTCTCAGTGAAGAAACAAGTGAACTTGAAGTGAAGCAAGAATAGCTTAGACTGTGAAAACAAAGGGTGAACCTCAGTCATTAAAATTCAGCTTGGGTTATTTCCCCATTTCCTCCTGTTATATGAGAATGGATAGCCACAGCTACAGTCTAAGTAACCACAAGGCTAGGAGTAATAGCAATCGCCCAGGGTGTGAGTTAAAAACCCAACAGGCTATCACAGAAATCACATTTGACTCAAACCCAAGAGAATTATCTATACCACTTTATACATACTCTGCTCTTCCACAGACAGATTATGTTAGTGCCATAAGCATCCTACCATCTAAGCCATCTCTGGTGATTAGATTCTGCATAGCTGTAACTTGCTAGCCTACACTGGTTCACACTTACCTACATCTGGTATGACTATCACCCTAAATTTTTCACTGCTCAGGCTTACACCCTTAGTTGTTCCTTTTTAACTGTGTACATAAACCAAATATTATAGCTAAAACCTATGAAAACAAAAAAAAAATCAGCTTGGTTGTCCAGAGTTTAAAATACAAGCAAATATGAAATTACTAAACTATTGTGCTATAAGAAAACTATGAAACATTTAGAGCTATCAAATCACACACTTTTTTTCCCTGCATAAAGTGAATCAACACACAGAAGGCAAATGATAAGTTTTTGTGACCAGTACACAAAAAATTGTGTGAGGTCCACTGGCCAAAAGCTTGGACTCTCTCCAGTATAATCTAGTTTTCATGTGGACTTGGTATTAAACAGCACAGAAGTATATAAACAAATACTTAAGTCTTGAGAATCAGAAATAGAAAGGGAACTATAATGAGGGAAAGGAAGGCAAACCCATGAAGTTTATTCAGGATTCCTATGCCACATTTTATCTGAATTTCATGGTAAAGACTATTATCTCAAACATTCTGAAGACACACTCATGGATCCTGAAGATCCTCACATTTTTCAATGTGGTTCAATTTCATGGTTTCAAAACCACCATCTGGATTTACCATTTTAAGATCCTTTTTGTGGTAGTAGAGAAAATTATTATAAAATTATGCTAAAATTTATTTCCTATGTTGCCCATGCTGTTTGTTTTTGCTTATTTTAGAAATATTTATATATGTTTCATCTCTTCAAAAAGGGTATGTGAAGATTTGATGGGTGTGCTTTGAACCCAACTGTCTCCTGGTAGAATGAAATATGTTGCCTAGGTTTCCTGGTGTCCCCGCTCTCCTTTTTGAGGTACATAATGAAACGTCTTAAACATTA
>NW_009941326.1:0-2565 GCF_000696875.1 Nestor notabilis | reverse complement strand
CAGGCCCCGCCGCCGTTCCGTGGCCGCCGCCTGAGCCCCGGCCAGTGGGAAGGCAAAGCCCGGCGCCGCAGCGGCCACAACGAATGGAACGCGAGCACCAACCTCCAAGCGCTGAAACACGTGTGAAGTGCCGTGGTCACAGCTACGAACCGCAGACCAGGACGGACGGCCCCGCTCATCCCCGTACCTCTCATAAACCTCCACTGCTGCAACCTGCCTCACCCGGGCGAGGCCCTTAACGCAGTTTCTTGATGGCCGCACAGCCCGCAGCTGAGCCCCCTCCCCAGGTGAGGCTCGTCAGGGCGCCAATGCAGGAGGAGGGAGCCCCGGGAGGGGTTATTGCCGCTGCCCCGGGGCACCTGCTCTATGCTTTCATCATGCCCACACTTAGTCACTGAAGGGCTGCGCCGCTCCGCCCGACCCATCTTCGTTGTGCCTGCAGGGATACCTCCACCGTGGTCCCGCTGCAAGTGCGGTGCTGAGGTTTGATGTCCGAGTCGCACGGACATTGCAAATTGACATGAAAAAGCAGGTCGAGACTTGGATCATTTACTCTCCTTGCGCTTCATCAATAATTTTGGGGTTTGCAGAATTCATTTTCTTGTAAAAGTTTGTGTGGTGTAAAAGTCACCTTTAAAGGATTAAGAATAATCAAGATTATCAGTGGTAATGGAGAGCTCACCTGCAAACCAACAAAAAAAAGCCCCAAACAAGTAGACGAGCATTGGAGAGCACCTGAGAGGTCATGGCAGAGCTCGTTTCAGTAGTTTAAGTCACCTGGCTTTACTGATAACCCAGATTACACACGGTGCCAAATGCATTACACAATAAACCTGAACACATGTGCTCTGCATTTTCAATAGTGACCACTCAGTAATCCGAAACACCACTTCAAATGACAACAGCTGTTTGCAAGCTAAGAAAACAGGACTGTTACAGACACAGGTGCCCAAGTAGACCAGACGTGTACTATATTCCAGTGATTTTTTTTTTTTTTTATTTGGGAGCAGTGCCATTGCCCTTTTGCTCTCCCCAACAAGTAATACACATTGCTGATGGTATTCAGCATTCACATCTGAGTAATGAATGAGCCAGAAACGTAAGATGACTTGCCTAAGGTTATTGTCTACATCATGAATGTAGTTTTTAGGCTTTGACACCAAACTCCAGGGTTTTTCTTACGAAGAAAGTTGTTTCATATAACAGTGCTGTTAATGCGTGCAGAGCTTTAAAGCCGGGTACAAATTACACCTCCTTCCCAAGCACACACAAGTCAAGATGACAGAGTCAATAACTCTGTGACATGAAAGAGAAAAAAATAGCTCTCCATGCTATTTTGAGACAACTGTCTCCCTAAAGCAGTGACATGAACTCACAAGGAGCACTGCCAACACTGAGCTAGCCTGGTTATAATAGACTTCTTGAGCCAAACAGTTCAGCCTGATGGAAGCTCTGTGACAGGAGCCAAATAAAGCATAATGTCACTTTCCAGAGCAAGTTCCCAGGCTTTGAATGGTTTCCTGTTAAATCATAAGGTTCATGTATGTTTTGTTGTCCTGAATGTCTCAATCTGTTACATCAATAAGTACTTGAAGTGCAAGTGTACATCTACTCCCATAAGAAATGGCCCTGTGCAGTTGTAATCCACACTGGTATCCCTGTATCCCATTTCCTACCATTTCATTCCCTTTTTAGCATTAATTATTAGAGGACTTCAGAAGGAAGAAGTGGAAAAAGGTCTGATTCCTAACCCAAAGGAGGCATTATCCAGAAGTCCCCCTAAAACACCTGAAATAACTGCCATTTTCAACAAGCTTTGACAAAGTAAATAGGTTTAGTTCTACAACTCAGCTGGCAGTGAGGTGAAGGAGGTGCCCACTCAGAGCATACCTGTGTCCAGGTTTGAGAGTCCATGGATCTGGTTTTACAACCTATGACTTGTACAGCTCTTTGCAAGCTCAGGATGCACATGGTACCTGTGAAATTAATACCTTAAATCACCAATAACAAGGAGGAGAAATGAGATAGAGGCATAAGCATTTTTATTCAGTGTTTAGAGAGGTCCATTCTGTTATCTTAGAAAGTCTTAGAATTACAGATTTGGAAGTTAAGAGATGGCATTTGTTAAGATTCATCAGTCCCATTGCTTTGATCAAGAGTAGGAAAAAACTTCCAGCTTCTTTTGCAGGAAAAGAGAGCAGAATGACACACAGAGGCCTTGATATTACTAAGGAGGAGAAGGGAATGTGGCAAAATGAAAGAATCCCAACTTCTCCAGATTTTTCTATATCCCTCATGAAGCAAGCAGTTTACAGCATTTAGCTGTTTTCCCTTGTTTTCCCCGTAATGAACCGTTCCTTTTCCCAGTTGTTCTCTCATGTACTGAATTTCTTCCTTAAAGAGTGTTCACTTCAATTGCTAACGTTTATGGACTCATGGGAGAAAGGGCAGGAAGTCAGACTGTGGGGATAGGGTAAAAATGTAAAGGTCATTCACACACACACACCTACTCTCCCTCACTCCAAAAATAATATACTATTTGACAGTTCCAGGATTTGGCATGTC
>NW_009941325.1:0-9650 GCF_000696875.1 Nestor notabilis | reverse complement strand
GCCTGCTTCCCTGCACTGGTGGCGGCAGAGCGCTGGGAGGGCAGCCGGGTAGCCTGTGTAGCAGGAGCTGTCCTTTGGGATAGCGAATAAATGGGAACCATTTCAAAAGGTTTCTGTGGTTCTGGATAAATCCTGTGCTGCTACAAGACTGTGCTAGTCCTGTGTGAGAAACTGTTCTGAACTGGCTCAGCACGGCAAACTCCGGAGCAACAGATAGAACCTGTTCTTTCTTTGCCTGAATAGGCAAGAAAGGCAAACTGTTGGGCAGTGGCTGACGCAGACTTTAAAGCTACAGAATAAACAGGTTGCTTCAGGAGGAAAATCATGCTCCGTTCCCCATGTCTTTCACTCGTATTAGTGGACTGTACCCATCTGATTTTGCAGTGCTTTGAATGAGGATGTGTTCTACTGGGGGAAGTTTTGTTAACTGAAGTCCACCACAAATGACTGCACATCCATGTTTGTTGCCTTTGTTTCACCAGTGTGCAAGTTTGAGAATGAAGTTTTTATGTAGTATGTGTGTGGGGAAAACAAAGCTGTAAGAATTTTGTAAATTTGAATATATTAAATGTGGGAGGTGGTAAAGTAAACAAAGACACAAGAGCAAAGGTGCCAGGGTGGCATACCCTCGGGTGGTTCCAGGACAACTGCTGTGTTCTTCAGTCTTGTCACAGGGAAGCAAGCTATAGTAATCTCTTAAATAGCACTTTTAATAATGGACTATGAGGAAAGCTCTGCCCTTTCTGTATGCCTGGTTTTTTCTGCCTTTTTTTTTCTTTTTCTTTTTTTTTTTTTTTTTTTTGCTGCTGTTCTAATACTTTAATTTTGTGTTTATTGTATGAAGCATAATTCAAGTTAGCCTCACTAGTTGTGTAGTTGTGAGTGATTCACTAAAAATCTCATCTATCATTTCTTTTAGAGAATGCAATAAATAGAAGGAAAACCAGGGAACTCGGAGAGAATGCATCTTTTTAGCTTTGCAACTAAGCATCCTTCATTTTAAAGTGTTCTTGTATATCTTTGGTGGAGCTCTTCATATCTGTCCAGCTTTTATCATGAAATAAACACGACTTTCTGCAGTATGTGGTGTAGGCTTGGTCAAATATAGAGAAATCTATTTGTAATTTGAGGTAGGTAGTCTCAGATTTCTGGATTACGAAGCTTTTCAGTGTAGGCTGGCTTCTTCACTCTGTGGGGACCCTTACTTGCGCTTGCAGCATGCAGCGTCACCTTCCTGTGAATTTATTGTTGTTATAGGTCTTGTGCCTTACTGTTTAGATTTTGGATTCTGTCAGGTCATTCTAATGACAATTTAATGTAACTTCCTGCCTTTGTCATTGCATAGCAACAACAGCTTGGAAAGAAATAAGCAATAAGCTACTGCAGGAGGTTGTAATTGTGTTGTTACAACACATCTGCTATTGTAAATTGTTGTACTTTGGAAACAAATAGCCTTGTAGAGAGGCTGCAGATCGGAATAAAGCCCAGTTTGGTGTTTGTCACACTGATAGTACAGCAGTAGAAGTAGCAGCTTGCTTTAACCACAGACAGATGTTACAGCACTGATATAATACATTGATCCACTTGTTCAAAGAGGAGAGGGGGCGAATGGGGTTGAACAGGGGTTTGTTTTCTAAATAGCCAAGTATAAATAGGGCAGTCTTCTACAGGTGGTTGATGGTGACTAATTTAGAGAAACAGTGAGCCAAAGGACAAGGGGAGTTGGATATCCCTGGCAGCGAAGACATCTGCCTAACATTTGTATGAATTGAGAAATGCAGAGCATCCATATTACTGAAATAATGACTTGGCAAATAGAAGTAGTGTTAAGTGAAGGACTGATATATGCAGATAAAATGAACTAGAAGATTAAATATTTTCCTGTGTTTTTTACTATTTGTAGTATACCTTGTTGTACTAGTTACTTTCTTACTGCGTAGCCCCTTTTTCCTCACCAGTCACCGTGGTGGAAGAGACACTGGTATTTTTGCTAATTCTAAAAATTTGTCAAATGAACAATGTCACACCATTCTCAGTATAAAATTTTACTATTAGAAGCTTTGCATACTTAACTGTTTCAATTTGTTGTAAACTGCTTGGCTTCTTGAGCCCAATTTAAATACTTTGCAAGCCATAATAAAGATGCAGGTGTCACCTCCCTCCCCGCATCCATCATCCTGTTTATCTATGGCTTTGTCAGGCAAAAAAAGAAAAAGCCTTTTCCCTTTTCCAGGTGTGAACACACTCCATTGGAAGTGCTTTCCATTACTCTCAGTGTCCTCAGTTATTTGATGATTTGTCCAAGCATTTCACCAGACCTGTGCAGTTCTGTGCCAGGGCATGCAGGCTAGGTCAAAAAGGAGAGTGGGCATGGCTGAATTTTAGGCAGCTGCTCTAATATGCACTCTAGGGCAGGGGATGAAATGAAGAGTTAATCAGAAGTAATTGGTTTCAGTGTTGTTACGTTCTGCGTAATGTGCTGTCTGGTAAGAAAGTGTTAGAACAGATAAAAAAGAATGTATTTCCTTATTAATGGTTCCACAGAGCCATCTGGAGCCATGAACTGCAGATAGGACTTGTAGTTAGTTTCCAAGGTTTTTTTTTAAAGTAGTTTTTCATAATCTGATACTTAAGTAGTTATAATGTTAAAATAAAAATGTATTTCCATTATATATTGAGACTGCTTAGATGTGCAAAGGCAATCTTTGCAAATACTGTTCTGCAAAACTCTTTTCTCCAGGGATTTTCTCAGCTTTGTGGTTGTATCACAAATCAGCATATGGCCTAGAGGTCACATCATTTTAATGCAGTACTTCTCATCTGGTGTTCTTGAGACATTTTGTATCATACACATTTGACAGGAAAATAAATCTAGCACCTCTGTGAGATTTATAATGGGGTGCTGAAAAGGGTATGTTTGTAGTATGAATTCTATGTTATTACACAGATCCTTTGATCAGTGTGTTGTTTTTTTTTTTACTCACGCTTCTGGGAACTGTTTGTGTTCAAGTGGGAATTGCATGACTCTAGGTTTGACACTGATTTTTCACTTTGCTTTGAAGTGCCAACAGCCTTCTCAAAAGGCTTGATATTCTATTTTAGTAATCAAACATTAATTTTTGTTACCTGGTGAGAACACAGATGCAAAGGGCAAATTGCATGATAACTAACCTTGAAATATTGTTTTAAATAATTGCATTGTAAATCTTGCTTTATACAGCCTGTCTTATGCAATATTCTTTTTTTCTGTGCCTATCAGCAAGTGCTTTAGGGTTTTTTTTTTGTTTGTTTTTTTTTTTTTTTGTTATTTTTAAGGATCTGTTTATTGTCTAGTGTGTAGATGAACTAAGCAATATCATTAGTGTATGCTTTATACCAAGTAGATCTGGAAAAGATACATACAAGTTGGCATTCTTGAATTGTATATAGTAAATCTTAACCACTGATATGCTTACCTTCCTTTGTATAAACGATAGATATATACAGGAGCAGCTTTTAGTGAAAATTTGCAAAAAAACTTGTGGAAGAAGAGTTTGGAAGTAAGAGTTGAGGTTTGTTTTCAGGTTGCAAACACCCAAGCATTTTTTGTACAGTAACCTGGACTACTGGTAATTTCCCAGCAGACATGTTTCTGTTGTAGCCTTGCTATGTCATGACTGGCTTTATTTTTATGGAACGTTGCAGTTCCCATGGCAACGAGGATTTTTGATCTGCAAAGCAGAATAATGTGTATGGTTTGAGGAGACACAAATTTTTTTTTTATTACAGAGGGAATTTTGATCCATGAAAGCTGATTGGGCACCCTCCTGCCCCTGCCTCCTCCTCCATCCCACCCTTTAATAATCTGTGTTTTGCGCATAAGACACTTTGCCCATGAGATAAATGTGAAACCCCAGCAAGAATACAGTTGCTTGTTCTATTTTTTGACACAGCATAAGAGATGGTGGAAAATCTGTGAAGGCTTACTGTAGTAATAGCATGGAAAACCTGTCATCTTCCAGGTGGAGTCTTGACAAACAGGAGGCCATTGTGCATGCATATAAATTTTAATGTGTATATATTTGTGAGCACTGTGTATGCATATAAGGGGGGAATGAGTTCAAGTTGCTCAGGATTTGTGCTGGCTTCTGCTATTGTTTTCTTTGGCTTGGACTCGTTTCCAGGATGTATTCATAAAATACTTTTTAAATGGACTTACACATTTTAACTAAAGAATCTCAAAATACTGTGTCGATTCACAAATAAAAAATTAACAATGGTAATAATTTTGTGTGTGTGTGTGCTCTATCCCTCACATTCTTAAATGAACACATGGGTAGTATGGGAACAAAATAACTACAGGAGAAGCCTCCACAGAGTAACTATGCTTACGACATGGGTTGTTTTTTCTAGCGTTTTCTTTGTTACTATGTTTCTTCTTTCTTTCCAAAAAGAAGCCAATTTAGATTTGTCAAGTTCCCTCTAAACCCACTTTGGGTTTGTTTGTTTGTTTTTTTGTGGATTTTCTTGGTAACTGGTAAAAAAGAAAATGGGACTGATGTGGTTATTGAAACAAACAGTGTAGGCGAAGGAGGTAATTACTGTTTATGTTGTAAAAGCCTCTCAATAGTTAGTACATCTAAGAAAGATATCTTTGTAACACCTGGAAGGCAATTTAGAGGTGCATTACAAATAAATTTGGAAGGCTGAGTTTGCTGCTCCTGGCCTGCTGGTCTTCATGTGGTTTGGGCTGGGAGACCTCTCTCCCACAGCCACCATCACCACACACACAGGTAGGATAATTCTGAAATCGTGAAAAGGAAAAAAAACACTGCACTGATCTCTGCAAGTGAAGCTACTCATCCAAATAAGTACAATTATGTGGGGGAGGATTATACAGGTGTAGGGCAACCTAGTATTTAGGTAATAACTTCATCCAAACACCTGCTTGTGAAAGATTTTTTCACTAGTGCTATCACCTGTGTATGACACAGCTGTGACAAAATAACTTGCAGATACAAGAGACAGAAGTTGAGCTTAACACCCATACCCAGACATAAATACCTTGAATGAATATAAGGCTTTTTTCAAGTGAAGCTACAAGTTCTGAAATTACTATTTTTTTTTCTCCCCACTCCCCCAGCCTTCTAAGAGATAGATTGAACAGGGGAGGTGGATGTAACTTAGACCTCTGTCACTCTTGTCATGAAGAATAACTTTCAAGTCAGTTCAGTGCTAATGCTGGGGAAAAAAAGCTTAGAGCATGCAGTATCATTCATAACGCTATAGGTGATTCTGGGGCATCCTTATGTTTGGGAATTCGAGAAAATCAAGATATGAAAAGTGGAATTTTGAACAGGTCTGCAAAGATTTATGGCAACTGATAGCATATGGCAATTTATTGTGTAACACCCTGTCCCCTGCCTTCCACCTCAACCTCAGCTTATTTGTAAGAGCTTGAAGGTTTATTTTGATATTTGTTTTTCTGGCTTTGCTTGTAATCCTAGGCAGTGCAGTGCTTCAGTGAATAATTTCATAGAATCATAGAATATCAGGTTGGAAGGGACCTCAAGGATCATCTGGTCCAACCTTTCTTGGGTAACCTAGACTAAATGTCCCAGCACCCTGTCCAGCCAAATCTTAAAAGTATCCAATGCTGGTAAATTCATCACTTCCCTGGAGGGATCATTCCAGTAGTTGATCTCATTATCAAAAATTTTCCTCTGTGTCCAGTCAGAATCTCCACAGGATTAACTTATGCCCATTATCCCTTATCTTTTCCATGTGACTCCTTGTAAAAAGGGAGTATCTGTCTTCTTTGTAGCCACCCTTTAAATACAGTATTTTGTCCAGTGCTCCCTGAGAATTCAAGAGAAATAATGGTTTCTAGCTTGGACTTTATGCTTGAGAAACATGCAAAGTTTAGGAGAAGGGATCCCTTAAATGCAATTAAAGAATAAGAAAAGTTGTGAATTACAATCTCAGATATCTTCTATTATTTACGGAGAGGACGTGGGGCTGGTGATCCTGCGTGAAGCTGACTGAATAGGTCAAACAGCCAGCTTCTGCATCTCTGTTGAGACACATTAGGAGGAGTGACAATGCGATGACATAATCACTGACCCCAGATTGTTCTCAGCTATAAATCCTCTGGTTGCAGTCTCCACTGTTCCTCAGCATGTGCCGCTCACGTTTAAGGGCTTTTCAGATCATCTCCACCACCATCTGCTACATAATGGAAACAAAACGATTGTGCTGTGTGTGGAGCCAGCTGACTCCCTGAGCGGAGATGGACGTTTGCAAAATACATCTTGGCTATGAGAACTTGTTTGTCTGGTTGGTCTCATTGACAAACTGTGCACTAGTCACTAGGCTGTTGTGATGGATGAAAAATAAATCGAGGTAGTGACTCACAGGGACATACGTGTTTTTCAAGCAGGTCAGACACTGCATAATATATTGTATGTTCTCATGCTTGTGTGCAAGAAATAGTGCATATCCTAATGTATCTCTAATTAGAAGAAGGGAAAGACAGTCCATGTGTGAAGCATCTTATCAGCATGAATATATTGGTAACAGTTGTCCTGCATGGGCAGAAAAGATAAGCAACAGATTTCTTAACTGCAAGTATTCACTAGGTGTCAGTGCATGATCACACTGAACTGGTGTTCTTGATGAGAAGTTCTTTGAGGATTGTGGTGCCTCCCTTAAGAACAGGGATTTTAAAGAAAATTACTTTCGTCTACAGAATGCAGTGTGGATTAGATTTCAGAACAACTAATGATTAGAAGTAATTCAGTCTTGTTTTTTAGGAGCAGTCTGATAAAAATGCTGATTTAAAAACAAATCCCAACATGTTTTGTTCTTAAGAAATGTAATTTAAAGACTTCAAATAGCCCCTGTGTTGATCATTATCTAGCTTTCTTGTCAATATCTGGTGTATTACTGATCAAACACTTTATGTGATAATGATGCTGCTCGCAGGTGTGACTAAAATTCCTATCAAGATGAGGAAAAATTACAGTTTTCATAGTGATATATTATCTGTATCACTAACACATTCATGTAATTATTTGCAAAACTGTTGTTTTCCTTAAGAGATGTAAAAGATCGAGTCTGTAAATGTCAGTTGAAGTGGAGGAAAACCCAATGAATATAGCTGAAATTTCCTGGATTTCTGTAAGAAAATGTTCTCTTGTCATGTCACTGGAATGGAATATCATTTTATTAAAATATCTTGTATTACTTGCATCACAGTATTATATCTTTAAAAATATTTTTAAACTCATTTGAATTCATAATATTTAGTCTAGTTTTAGTGATAGATGACTGGGGAACGTGTCTTTTCAATAGAATGAACAGCATTCATCTAGAACTTTAAATTGTTACAAAAAGGGTGTTTTCTGCCTTGTATGTGAAAGTATTCAGAAAGAACTATATATTAGTAGGTCCAAATAGCAAAAATAGTCATTCACTTGATAAATGCAAATATTTGGAATGGCTTTTGTGAACCTTCCAGTTAGTACTGAACTTTCACTATTATATTGTAATATGTAGCACTTGGTGAATGGTAAAAATATTTACGTTACTCATATCTGATTTACAAGTGAGGCCTTTTTTAGCACTATTTCCTGGTACTCTAGGAAAAGTGTTAATACTTGTGCTAATAGTTAAGAGAAGTTAGTTTGATTACAAATACACATTTTTTGATTTATGGTTAATGCTATATTGGTACATATTCAGTATGCAGCTGAAATGCTGATGTGATTGTTCGACAGCCAACCAGTATTTTCCCTATTGTTACAGCTGTACAAGAGGACCGTATTTGGTGCCATCTTTGTTTATTCATACCACTTAACTGTCAGATAGAAACTATCTGATTGTCAGACAAAGGCATATTTCTTCCACCCTGGTGTCCCTACAGTTACATCATTCAGTGACATTTAAGCACTGCATCTTTCATCATGGGACACAGCTACCTGCATGGCCAGATTTGAAGACAAATTATGATCAAGCTTGTTTAAGGAGGTCCATAAGACATACAGTAGGAAGACCGTATTAAATTAGATTAAAATAGACCATTGTTCAACATACACTTCTCCCTTACACAGACATAGTGTATATAAACACATTTAACAAGTTCTAAATAAAGGAGAGCTTGAGAGGCTTCTTGTTACATATGGCTCTCTGTGCCTCTGAACATCACATGAAAGCACGTTCTCCATCTTTAGTTGCTCCTTAACTTCACCAGAATTATTACCTATTCACAATGATGCAAAATAAAGCAGATTCTGCAACTGTCTTAAAAAATGTCCATAACCAAGGCGTAAAAATTTATTTATACGAAATGCAATTTATTTATACGAAATGCTGATTTTTGCTTTTAATGGCAACTTTGGAATTCTTCCAGGACCTCTTTTCTGAAGCTGATCTATCTGAAAAGAGATCCCTGCCAAGTGACAAAATTTTTATCTTTTCTTCTTTGACATGTCTTGAGAAATTTGTTTAAAATAACTTGAGATGCTTGCTTTCTACAGTCCTGCTTTCCATTGCTAACTGTGACATTCTGTTGATATGGTTCCTGGTTCTACGTTTTCTTGTTGGCCTCCTGCTGCACTGAAGGTGATTAAAAAGGCATTTGCAACTTGGGAAATCAATTTGACGGTTCTCTGCAGCTGCAACTTTTAAAGTAATACATACTATGTTTTTAGCATAGAAATAGAGGTTGTGTCTCTGTGAAATACACAAAGAGAAATTTGGTCATCCTGCATTTCACTGGGGTTTCCACCTTGCTGAAATTGATGTACCAGCACAGTAGGGTGTCTGAATTTCTGAGCTCCTTTAGAGTATAGGCAGCTGTGTGGACTGGGAATCCAAAGCACTGAACACTCTTCTGTGGACTGTTTAACGTAATAGATTTTCTATTTTCCAATGGTAGACATGTGTTTGTTTAAAATAGTTGAGAGCATTTCCTAGCAAAGCGAGAGACTTGGTTACTGTTCTTTCCTCTGCCTGAAGGTGTTCAAATCCACGCCTGCATCTTAGAGAAGTGTACCATAATTGACAAGCTATAAAATAATTTGGGGAAGGTAGTGCTAAACAGGGGTCTGTCTTTTTTTGTTTTGGGTGATATTGGATGAAAAGAGGAATAACACGCTAACTTAATATTGGGCCATTCATTTGTGTGAAGGGATAGCATCAGCAGCACTAGGGCAGGAGGGTGAGTACTATCAATAGCAACAATGTTGCATAGTGTAAAGGAGGAGCTCCTTCAGTGACTTCTGCAATTAAATTTTACAGAAGTGTGTTTTAAAATTTAGTACTTGAATTCGTAGAAGTGTAAAACAGTGGGGGTTTTTGCTTGTTTGGTCGGGGTTTTTTTAAACCAGAAATTGATGAAAAAAATACATGTTTTATGCTTGTATAATGTACTTGAGGGCCAGATTCACCATTTGGTCCCTTCTCTTTGATAACTGTTTGGCATATAGATGTGCAGGAAATCCGAAATCTGATAGAGAAGAAAGGTGACCTTCAAATACTATGATAGCCCCATAAGCCCTCTGGTAATGTGTGCGGACTGGTTGTGGGCAATCCCCCAATATTAACTGTGCCAGAGTACAAAGCTGCTTTTAAGTGAATTCTTCCCACACGACCTCCTTGTCTCTAAATTG
>NW_009941324.1:548-24217 GCF_000696875.1 Nestor notabilis | reverse complement strand
GGTGGTCTTGAACCTCATCCTCTCCTACAGTCGGCCTAAGGTTTTCATTCTCACAGTTCCAAAAAATTTTCTTCACATACTCTGATGACAGTTCTCTATAGAGCAGGTTGTGTCATTTATAGAATCATCTAGCTTGGAAAAGATATTTAAGATCATTGAGTCCAACAATAATCATTGAGTCCAACCATAAATAAATGATCAGCTGTTTGAAGAGATCACAAGGTTTATCTGGTAAGCTTTGCAAGTATTTGTGTCATAAGAAGCAGACATGCCCACTGCATTAGGTAGGAATATAAGAAGATATTTGCATAAACAAACAGAATAACATTTAGGATAGGATATTTGCATGATTAGTCCTCCATGATTTCTTCTAATGAACTAATGCTGTAAGTTAATGATTACAAGTGTTATTGTTTCGACAGTTCTTATTTTCTTATTCATGGGGTTTTTTTTGCCTGAGAATGACTGTTGGGGTATCTCAGTTTATACTAATAAGATTACATTATTATGCTTCACATAATGGAGAGGTCTCAGGGGGAAGGCACCTTAAGAAGACAGCAGAAATGCCATGTCTCTATGTTTATGCAAATAACTTAAATGCCATTGACTGAAAAAGATCTAAAAATTTATCTACCTTTCTCTGCAGACTATATGCATTTGAAGTACTGTTCCACGGAGCAGCTAAAATATAGGTGAATTTTAATGGACTGAGTCAGGCTTGGGAAGCAGTCACATGCAGGGTTTCAGAAATACTTAACATCCAATCCCATAGAAATTGATGTCCTTTTATGTCCAGGTGCTTTTATGTACAGATGCTTTTACAAGTAATGTATGAATACTAAGTCAGCTAACATTTTTAACCTGGAATAGAGGGAAAGTTTTAACCAATGAGGGCAAAGTGTTTGAGTAGTTACTTGTGAAAGAAACCTCACATCCTTCATAGCTTGAAACTTTTTCTTTTTTTTTCTCTTTTTCTTTTTTTTTTTTTTTCTGTTTTACAGTTCACTTATACAGTTTATTTTATTGAGAAATAAAAATTTAGGATGTTGCCAAATATTTAATTCTATACTTCCAACTTAATACTTTTATTTTTCTGAGATTGTTCCAAAGAACGCATACCTGGATCCCCACTTTCCCATAGTCATTTTTATATTATATGATTTTAAATATTATATTTTTATTTTAAATTGAGTGAATATATTCAGATGTTCAAGCCTCTATTGTTAGATGAATTATTTACATGGTTTTTATGCTGCTCTAACTTCATTTAAACAATCTTTTCAGCTACATATTTTTGCATTAAGGTGTCACAGGGCTCTGTGAGAAGTTTTTATGTGAAGAAATAATAATGTGCAAAATACATGCATTACATAGGCCACATATCATAGAATGGTTAGGGTTGGAAAGGACCTCATGTTAATTTCTCATCAACCAATATCCCCAACTCTTTTCTGCAGGGCTGTTCTGAATCACTTCTCCACCCAACCTGCAGCAGTGTGGGATTGCCCCGACCCAGCTACAGGATCTCGCACTTGGCTTGGTTGAGCTTCATGAGGTTGGCATTGGCATCCTTTCCCTCCGGAGTATCAGCCAAACCACATTGCTTAGTGTCATATGTCACATCAGAAAGTTAGAGTTTGCTTAGATGAACTGAAATAAACTTAACACAGCAACTCTAAATCTCAGAAAACCATTAGCCAAACTTCACCCATCTTTATGTGAGTGACTCAGTGACTGTGTGTGGATATGCAAATGTGAAGTCCAAGGAAAGAGCAGATGTATAAAGCAGTAGTGCAAAAGATTGCTCTGGGGAGTGATTGCATCCTGTAACATATGCCAACTGCCTCAGCTACTGCGAAGGTAGAAAATTTGTGCCACCGGCCTAGTTTTCTGGAGGCATTTAAGCCTAAGCATTCTTGAAGGCCTGCAGGCTTGACTGAATTTCTCTTTTGATGGTGGTTTTTTTATGTGTGTGAGCTGATCTGGTATTGTGTACTGTATTGTATAGTTTTAAAAACTGACATGTTTCAACTGTTTGAAAAGAATATTGGAAAGGTAGGCTGGAATAATGTCAAATAACTAACATATTTAAATCACACTGCTTGACAAAATAATTTTATTGTTTTAAGCATGATATCAATAGAGAAATTCAATCCACTTCTATGATACAGATTTATTTTGAATTTTCAGGGTAATTTGCATTATTGGCAGTATTGTGTTTGCAATAAATGTGACTTCCTCAGTTTCTCCTGTTTATAGTCCTCTGTGTATTATCATGACGAGAACTGACTCTACCATCGTTATTTGCCTATTATTATTGTGCTGTATAGAAATAATAGTTTTGCATTAACCAATAAATAAAATGCATGCTTTTATTTAACATCATTCTTGAAGGTAGTCCTCACCTCTGAAAATACCTCTAAGAAGCTGTATCAAGAAGGAAAGCTAAGCAGATGGCAGAATACAGAACCTGCCATTCAGGATAGAGAACAAAATAAAACTCAAGAAATTCCCCGTGGATGCTGTGTAAGTACAAAGGCACCATTAATTAAATTTGAAAAATAGTGCAATATGAAAATTCTTAGATGAATAAAAATCTATGCTAAACAAAAGACTAAAGTGTCAAGTGGGCTACAAGGCATTATTGTAATTAACATAATCTCCATCATGAGAAAAATATATTTTTATTATAAATTGTTTCAGAGGACACAACAGTTCTGAAAAATGTCTTTATTTTTCTACCTGTAACTGTTTATCATTGTAAGAGATACTGTAAATCTTGACATTTTTGAAAACAATGTTATTTTAAAGGTTAATTACATTCAGAAATACTTCACATGAACTAATTTATTATGCTGTTAATCCTGAAGGTTCTTAAAGGAAATTGTCCTTGTTGCACTTTGTTGTCTCTATTACAGGTACACAGTCTTACCTGCATTCTAATGTTTTCTTATGTTCCTGATGTGTATCCTTAGCTCCATTGCCAGGATGATTTCCATAAAAAGGGATGAGAAAATTTCTGCTCTTTACTGATGAAACTAGTCATCATAACAATTATTTGAAGTCAAATTGAAGTCCTTTCAAAAGGAATTTCTTCCTTCTTGATGAAAACCATCACCTGTAGTGAACCCACTCAGTTCTTCAGGCATTTGTATAAAAAGGACATATATAGAAGAATACAGATATATATTATAATACAGATATCTATTTTATTATTATATTAACAAACCAAAAAGTATTTTTTATCTGATAGAAAATTAAAAAAAAACCCCAAACTTACAAAATTGACACCAGCAACTGATGTCTGAGAAACTGTTGCTGCTGGTTTTTTTCCAGCATAGTGTGCAGTTCTCCCCAGTCTTATTTCTTCCTCTTTGATTATTTCATGTAACAGTGGTGATTCAAGATAATTGTTACAGAGTAAAAGTTATTCTCAGGATTTTCTCAGATATTCCTTTTCTTCCTTCTTGTCAGACATACAGGGAAACAAAATGGGGAATTTTAAACTACAATTTTTTCTTCCACCAAAGTGGTTTTCTGCCTTTTTCTTAAATTTCCTGGCTGACACTTATGTTTGAGTGAAATGTTTCAGGTGGGACTTAATCTATGCAACATAAAAAGAGGAAATGGAATAAGAGTTCACTGGCTTCTCTTGCTGAGATTATGTATTTTTTCCAAGAGATGGACAAATTGAAAGTGCTTTTCAGGGTACTCCAGCCTATAATCTGTACATGACTCATGGAATAGTTTCCCCTATCACAGACAGACCTTCCAATAGTCCTTTTGCTTGTTTAAAAGGAATTGCCTAGACTAGACCTGCAAGTTCAAAGGTTTTAGAACAGGATTTTGGAAAAAACTCTATGCTACTCCTAGACCCAGTGGCATTTAGCAAAGAATGACAGTACCCACAAGTAAAATATTTAATTAAGTACCTGTATGTTTTTTAATTTACAGAATCTGTGCCTCCTTGGGCTCAGTGCCAGAATATTGAATCCATTATGTAAAACATATACAACATTCCTTACCCTACAATTTCAAAATATTCTATGGATGAATAAACATCTCTTATTTTGTCTTGATCTGCTTCAAAGTTTTAGTTCTAGTTCTTGCTACAGTTACCTGCAACTTTGTCTTCTGTCCTGGATTGTTCTAGTGCAGGCTACATGATCCTAAGCTGATCTTCCAGGAGAAACAACAGCTGCTGCATAGTGTTGCCTTCTTGTCCTGGAATAAAATCAAAGCAAAATTATATCATACTCTCATCTTTATACTTTTGAGGGAGATACAGTGTGTCAATAGTAATCTGTAGGACTTGTTCTGTGTTGCTGTTCCAGAATCATGTGTTATCATGGCCCTTGGGACCTAATGAATTTCCCAAGCTTGCAGTTTAGAGATTTACGTTCCTGAAGCACACTGCATATTCTCAGAGAAACAAAGATCTTCCACTACCCTGATGCAACTGGTGGATGACAAGGCAATAATGTATTTCAGGTGATTTGAAAGAAAGGAAGTATAGTTGAAGAAGGATCAACTGAGTATTTCATCTCTCAGGGCTCCTTTGGCAGGAAAATCAAAACCATGTAAGGCTTTGAAGCTGTTTTCTTTTCCTAGGGAGTCTGCAAAATTTTGCAATGGAAAATTTGCCATGAATAGGGATTGTGATAATATGTCAAATACGTTTTGTTTTCAAATGTAAGGCTGTTGGAAAAAATCTATATACTTAACCTCAAAAAAAAGCAAGCAAGCAAGCAAAGATATCCTTTACTCTCCGCCAAAACCAGGAGCTGAATTACAAATTAGAAAAAGCTGTTAGGGTCAAGGAAAGAATTCATTCATGGATTGCCATTGAAATCAATGGCAAAATTCCCAGCAGCTTGTGAAATGCAAAATCTTCAGCTTTCAAAGTTAAAGCTTCTCCCTTCTCTCACTCCTTAGCCTCAAAGAAAATCTACAGGAAAGCAGATGGTGTTATTTCCCTGGAATTCAATGAATTAGATTAATGTAAAGATGCAATTTTCATTGTCCCAAAATAGCAAGAGACATTTATTTCCATTATGATCATTATAATTATTTTGTCTGTAACACATATTAGAATGAAGATTTTAAACAATCCAAAGCTCAGTCACATAAACAAATATCATTGCATAGTCTTCTAATGGTGGCATGTTACTGCTGGTGTAGAGCACTTCTATGCCAGGGATTGAACTGGCTGTATTTTAGTCATGTTCAAATTTGGTAATGGTACAGATTTTTTTACTGGCCACTTAGGCACTATCATGAGTTCCAGAGAAAGACGCATGAAGTGATAATATGCCCTGTACTCTGTGAAGAAAGCTGAAGCACCTATTTCTGCGATCAGCCCCTACCCTGATTCAGAAAGAGCCCAGAGGGGTATGAAACACAGCCTTTATCCTTTGCACTCATTGGTAAATTGGAGACACAACTTGCCTCATGCTTTTCGCAAAAATACTCTTTTTATGCCACAGTTAACCAGACATCTCTGTGAAAATCTGCAGTAGCAGGAAGCAAGCACTTCCTGGAAAACCTTCTGAAATTGTTCAGAAATTATTCCCATTCACTGCTACTAACCTCCACTGTCTGCTGTCAGAAAAGTTTGAGCCCTCTTAAAAGTTAAAATAGTTATAAACAATCTACTAATGCTGCAATACTGAGTAAACATAAATATTTACACAGTTGCCATGGAAAAAATCTTTACATTGCTGAAAAGGAGTTTCATATTAAAAAAAAAAAACAACAAACAAAAAAAAAGAGAACAAAAAAAAAAACCAAAAAAACAAACCACATGGCATAGTGGGAAACAAAATTAAAAAAACCAAAAAGCAAATAAACCAAAGTTTTGCCTTGATAGAATGAAGATCCATAGGATATTTACTTTTAAGTCAGAGTGGACATTTTTTAAGTTAGTTTGTTTAAGTGGTTAGGTAACCAACTTATTAAAACCATGTTATTAAAAACAGAATTTGTTGCTTTGTGGAAAAGTAGCCAATGAATAATTTTGTTAAAGATAAAAATTGATCAAGTACTCCTACAAGACAGTATCACTAGTAACAAAAGTTTTTTTGGCATGCATTTAACTACAGCAAACATGAGAAAGCAGAAGACTATAACATTTTTCTGTTCTTACAAGTTTTTCACTGAAGCAAGTTGTAGTACTTGTTACTGCTCAAAGATAGTCTAAAGAAAACCTGTCAAAATAAAAAGACTAATATAAGCTACAGTAAATGCTGCATAACACATTCAGTTCCAGCCAATTTTAACTAGCAGGTATTGGACACATACTCTAGATGCATATCCTACTCCACAGATGGACTATGTTATGACTAATAAATATAGAACCTGGATACAGGAGCAAATGCACATGAACTTCAGTGAGCAAAGTATTTGAGGGTTGACTGCAGTCACTTAACTTTACAAGAAACTATATCTAGTAAGCCCATCTGTAAGTATATGTAGCTTCGTTTTGAAATTATTTGTATTTATTGTCCTCTTTTCCTCCTATGAGGAAACTCTTTTGGACTAATACTTGAAATGTCATGGCTAAAGCCTTAAAGATGCCTCAGTTTTTATTTTTCTCCTAGAAACAGCTGCCCTGAAGCCTCTTTAAAGTTGGCTTTTTCCCTTAAGATGCAGTATTTAAAAAATAGCATCTTGTCATTGAGCAGGATATTCAGAATATTATGTACAAATTAAAAGTAACACTTTTTCTAGTAATCTTTCCTTTTTACAGTGCAGTGCTAACGTGGGCAGTGAAGAAGTGAACAGATTGCAGTTCTTTCTAGTGCATCCTGAACAAATGCCATTGCTTATGTTCTGATCATTCACTTCATTAAAGTAACGAATGATGAAAAAAAGGTTGTGAAGACATCACTAGTAGTATCATATGGCAAAGTGTGAGTGTGATTTATCAAGTAGAATTTGTATTACAGAGGATGATACCTGACAAAGGGCAAATAAAGTTTGTTCTTCATATCTCAGACTGATGTTACATGGCAGTAATTTAACAAAAAGATATCCAAAATGATATTTCTTGGAAAAATGGAGCCAGTGAAGAAGAAATTTTGTCATGCCACTGCCATGAACATCTGGCAATCATGGATAGACAGTCTGGATTTAGAGGAAATAAATGGGAATTATCACAGTTTAAAGAATTATACAATCATAAACACTTTGCTGATGGAACAAACCCTCTTCATTGATTGAAATGAAGCAAAGACAGATAGGACATATGAAACATTTAATGTAGATCAAGCATTAATTTTCTAAACTGGCGCTGACAAAGAGTGAACCCACTAACTTACAAATTGATCAGTAGGTGAGAGTACATGACTTGCTACAATTTTTGGAGGAATCATCAGGCTTTGTCACAGGGAGATTTTTCCCTGGAGTTCTGAAAATGTGGCAACCTTTTATGCAATCTTTCTACAACAACATGGTTCAGTCTGACCAGCTAGGGTGAAGGGACAATCATCACCAGCAAGATGGCTGTCCGGGGAATTTTGGTTGAAGGTATTTTTGACCTACAAGATATTCTGAAGATCTGTTCCAGCACTGTTTTATCAAACACAGCCTTTAAATGAAGCTAAGCAATTTTGCAGGCTGTGGATCATAGAAAAAGATACTTAATGGGATCTGTACTGGACCATATGCTTGTTATTTTCTCCCTCAACTTCTTTGCCACCATCTCTCATCTGTTTCACATGAACTATGTTCAAAGTCCGCAGCATCATTTTCACAGATTCTTGAGGCCTGATACAGGAGGAGTGACGAATATAACATACATGGGATGGATTTCCTAGTTTTGATAAAATGTACAGTGTACACAAATCCAATGAGAAATGCTCCCTCCCTCCCCCAACTTCACTGTACTGCTTCACTGCATTGTGAATGTCTCACTTTAAAATCTGGGATCAACGTGTTAGAAAGACTATTTTTTTCATCTGAAGTAAAACTTTTTCTGAGAGCTTTTGATAGATTTGTATAGAGCATAGAAACTTGCCACCTGCAACTTTGAATCTCAGATAAAAAAGGAAGTTGTAAGATGTTTGTAATTTTACAGTTTTTAAGTTTAAAATCTAAGCACTTTTAAAAAAGTGCCAAGCTCAAATGCACATTAACACATTTCAGTCATCACAATAAAGCTTACTACTATTTTATTAATAATAGTAAGCTAATATTAATAAAAAATGTCTTTCAAACAAAATAATTTTGAAACTTTCATTAAATTCTATTTATCTAAAATTATTCATTCCAACATAAATACAAAAATGTTTTTACTTTGATGGGAACTCATTATTACTGCAAAACACTTTCTTTACTGAAGATGCTGAAGTGAAGCTTTTGCAGACAATGTACAAACTATTGATCTTAGGAGAAACACCTGCTGACGTACAAAGGCATATGGAAAAAATATCATGTAATCAAAGCTACTTTATGTATTGTGCATGAATAAAAGAAAAACTTACCTTTTTTTTTCCCCATACTTTATCTCTGATGCTACTAAACCTATCAGCTTGTTAATGAACATATATAAAAGAAATAGAAAAAACACAGGAGATAATTCAGTTCAAACAACAACATCATTCCATTCCAGTGTCATGTTGCAAGATTCATAGGAGAGACTGGGAATTTAAGTGACTGACATTATTTCTCCACTTGTTTGTTCTAGGGTTTGTTGGTTTGGGTTTTTTTTTCCTTCAGAAGGAAAACAATCCAGTAACGAAGCCCATCTAATTCAGCACTGCTGTCAACTGCGAGTAAAAATAAATGTTTTGCATACTCCTGGAATACTGAATACTGAAAAACATCTACTTCAGGTGCATGATTTCAGTGCTGTAGTACTTAACAGCAGAGACACATCCTCAGCAGACACCCATCCTTCAGACTAATATTCAGGCACTGGTTACCTAAGCCTCCAATATAATCAATTATATATCTCTAAAAACTTCTTATGTGTGACTGGGACAATGTATATTTGCTTTTAAAGCCTCAAAGCATGGAGAGAGCCAACAGCGATTCTGCATTCCAATTTTGGAAGGTACTTGGAGTTAATAATTGGGATACAACAGAGAACAGGTGATTATCCACAAATATTGTCCAAGGATTTCATATTAGATGTAACTTTTCAGCAAAAGTTTGGAAATCCATGTCCTTTTATGAGGTTTGCAGGAGCCTGCTGTACTTCCCGGTACAACTGTCTCTTCGCTAGAGCCTCACAAATGAGGTATGGTCTGGGTCCTCTTTGACACCATGAGGTTCCTTCAAGAACCTCCTCATCCATTCAGTGGTTGGTGTTGTAGTGGGACCAGATCTTCTGGAAACATGTCACTGATCCTTTAACACCATAGAGTGGGGCTTTCCATGAACTCCAAATGGTGACTGGATTTCAATCAAAGCTCATTTGTTTTACAATTCAGTGCTGTTGGGCTAAATATCAAAACAGTAAGATCTGAGGCAAATCTGAAAATCTGATTTAAAAATCTGAAACACAGTTGAAGCTATCTTCATGTACTAGAAGTTAATAATAGCATGGTGAGTTTCCACTAAATAATAACCATGTGACATTTTAGCAATAACACCAACATAGTATCTTTGATTACTTTAGAATGAAAATATTTAAGTTTGTACTTCCACCAGTGCTTCCCAAACCACACAATTTTCAAAGGGATATTAAATTAACAAGTTTCAGTATTCAGCAGTGTCATTGGCAATGATAAGCCCTCAGAAGTAGTGATTTGAGGGAAGAGAAAAAGTAAAGTTAACAGTGCGACTGGAAGACCAAATAGAAAACAGGAGACATTTGAAGAATGAATAAGAATTATTGCTTAGCTAATAATCACTAAGTGCTGAAACTGCTGACCTGCACAGCAGCAAGTAAGCCTCTTGATGGTTATGAAACAAAGTTTTAATATAAAAGAAGCTCAGATTTAGGAACAAAAGTAAGTTTGTCACTCAGTTTTACCGCTGTAAATTCAAAGTTGTATAAAAATGTAATTACCTGTGATTTCCATTACTGTGACAGAAACGCTAATGAAAACTATGCAAAAGACACATCAGATATTAAAAAACATAATAAAATAATTAAACCACAAAATATGTGGAGGCTATTTGAAGAGGAAAATAAGTTATACTTAAAACTTTGTATTTTATCACTTTACAGTGTTGAGATTTCAGGAAATGAAAAAGAAGAAGATCAAACATCAATCAGGGCATTATTTACTGTAGTTTAGCCTCATCATTACTAATAATTAGTGTTGTTACTAATGTAAGTATAGCATACGTACTTTCCATTCAGGGAAAACTTACAATTTACAATGAATAAGCAATAAGGACCAAACATTTTGAAACCATCTTATAAATGTAATGTATTTCATTATAAATGGTCTGTGATTAAACTACTTATTTCAAATTAGTGAAGAAAGAATAAATTCTTCCACATGAGAACTTCAGAATTAGTCAAAGTTGTATAAACCAAGAAATCTTTCATCCTGAGAATATATTATATAATCTTCTCTTTTATTAGTAAGAAAATATTCATTGAAATAGAGCAGACATTCAAAAGGTGATAAATAAAACTCTGAAATTTTAATTAAATTAATTAAAGAAAATAGGTAAATAAAAATTAAAGAAAAAAACCCCAGCCATGCTTTAAATATGATGTAGACATTAAACAGCATTTCCCCATTATCACATCTGGTGTTTTGGACAGGAAAATAATTAAGCATTTCAGTATTTTCTAAGGTGCTAATGTTCTACTATACTGACTGTGGGTGTGGGTATGAGTACGTTTGATTAGGGATGTGTGTGTAACCACTGAACTCTTTCCAAAGCTACTGTATTGTTCAGAAACTTGAGAATAATAAAATATTATTTTTAATTATTTTTTCCACAGAAAATTTGCATTCTCTTTGCATCAAGGACTTCAGTTAAAACTAAAGTATGAGCTAGTCAGCTCAGTAAAGCAAAATCAATATGTCTCAGTAGTAAATTAGCAGAATCAGTCCTAAAGTGAATGGAATCACCCCTGTTCAGGTTAATAAGCATCCTCTTGCCCCTCTCAGGCTTTCTTGGACTAATTTGGTATATCAATATGTCGTATTATTTAATGATGAGAAAAAAATATCCTAGACATCCAAGACTCACTAAAGTCATCAATAGTGGGATTTATTCAATTAAATGGAGAAGTCTGCATCTTAGCTAGTTACTCTCAAATTTTGCAATATGTGATTCATCTGAAGTAAAAGATCTACTTCAGGTGAGATAAATCACATCCTAAAAATACCTGCTTCTCTGTATTGATTATAAATAAATCCTAGTGACAATACATCAAAGACAGAGATCCAGACTGTCTGTGGCTGAAATTAGATGAGAAGTTGAAGGCTTTTCGCTAATTGTTATGGTTTCGGAATAAGCTATTTGTACCTCTGGGCAGAAATTTCTTTGGAATCCTTACAATCTTTTTCTGCCATTTTAATCACAGTTTGAATTTAAAAAATAAACAAACAAACAAAACAAACAGAAAAAATGAAGCAACAAAAAACCCCAAACCAACCAACCAAACAAAAAAAAACCAACAAAAAACCAACCCAAAACCAAACCAACAGCCAAAAGCAAAACCACCACCACCACCCCCCTAAATATCTAACACCTTGCTTAGTTCTTGTAGACTCAAGGTCAGTTTAGATTATGATAGCCTGAAATTTAAAAATTCTTTATTTCCATTCCCCCTCTTTGTCTACAGAATATGTAATTTTACTCTTTTAACTGTAACTTTTTTAATCATCTGCTCTTTGAAAGAAATTACATATACATATTAGAAAATCTATTTTACTGTTATTACTGAGTACTTTAGGTCATATGTGAAATAGCAGGGATCATCCAGGTTGCTTACAATCAACCAAATATTGCATTTACCTATCTTTTTATAATGAAGATATAGTTTACTAGAAATTTTACAAATTTACTCAGATCTAAAAATATACAAAGCACTATATAGTGATTCCTTTGATGTTGATTAACACATCATACCTTCTTTTAAAAGACATCATCTTTTGTTTCAAATCAAATAACTCTTAGAAGTCATTCACCTTATGTTCTGTAAATTCTTTAACAACACTCCTTAATCTGATTTTGTAAAATGATATTGTAACTTCAGGACTGCTCAGCCTGGAAAAGGTTCATGGCAGGATCTCATCAATGTATATAAATACCTGAAGGGGAGGATGCAAACAGTATGGAGGCAGGCTCTTTTCAGTTATGCCCAGCGACAGGACAAGAGGCAATGGGCACAAACTGAAATGCAGGAGGTTCCCTCTGAACATCAGGAAACACTTTTTGAATGTGACGGTGACTGAGCCCTGACATGGGTTGCCCAGGGAGGTTGTGAAGTCTTCATCTTTGAAGATATTTAAAAAACATCCAGACAAGATCCTGGTCAACTGGCCCTAGGTGTCCATGCTTGAGCAGTGGGGGTGGAGCCTTTAGAGTTCCCTTCCTATATCAACCCGTCTGTGCTTCTGCGATATACGAATCATACAGGTCAAGAAACCTTGAATCAACAGAAAATAGCAGAAGCAGAAGTCTTTATTATTCTAAGATACTTTGTGGTGTAGTTGGAAATTATGAAAATTTCTAAGGCTATAATGGTTGTAGTTTCTCATGTTTTGGTTTGGTTTTTTAACTGTAATTATATTTCAGAGCTCTCATGGAGAAAAATGTGAATGCATGGGTATTGAAAAGAAATAGGAAGAAGCAATAGTTATTCTGCAAATAACATAGCACCTAAATATAACCATGAGACAAAGGTCAAATTCATACAGATTAGGGTGATCAAGGGATGAAAGAGCATGTCAGCACTGTCAGGATGGCAAGCATTGTGTGTTCTGGGCATAGCAGTAAAAGTTTTCTTTTCTTGATTTCTATTCATATTCTGCAGTAGTTCTATGAAAAGAACATTTATTAATATCAGTGGGAGTCCTGTATACAGGACAGCTGCAGAATATACTATTAAGAACTGCAGTGCAGATTGGAGAAAGAACTACATTGCATTTCTCATCCTTTAAAATAGACTTTGAAGTGTAATTATTCCACTCTTGTCCTGATTTCTTTGTCTAATTTTTATCAGTGAATTTCATGTAGAACTTTCTCCCTAGAATTTTATTTTTCTTACTTGCACCCTTTTGATGCTCAGCTTTTTTCTGTCCTCCATCACACCTGAAATTGCAGACCAATAAACAGTGATGTCAAGGTTCAAGCCCAGCCAGTAACTCAGAACCACGCAGCTGCTCGCCTACTCCCCCATTTCTTCCTCTCCCGGCTCCCAGAGGGATGGGGAGGAGAATCGGAAGAATGTAACTCCCACGGGTTGAGATAAGAACAGTCCAGTAACTAAGGTATAATACAAAACCACTACTACTACCACTAATAACAATAGTGATAAGAGAAATAACAAGGGGAGAGGATACAATTGCTCACCACCTGCCAACTGATACCCAGCCTGACCTGAGCAGTGATCTAGGCCTTCAGGGTAACTCCCCCCAGTTTATATACTGGGCATGATGTGCTGTGGTATGGAATACCCCTTTGGCCAGTTTGGGTCAGGTGTCCTGTCTCTACTTCCTCCTGGCTTCCCCTCCTCGCTGGAAGAGCATGAGACTGAGAAAGTCCTTGGTCGGAGTAAACATCACTTAGCAACAACCAAAATCATCAGTGTTATCAGCATTGTTCCCAAGCTGAAAGTCAAAAACACGGCACTGCACCAACTACTAATAAGGAGAAAAATGACTGCTGTAGCTGAACCCAGGACAAGTGGTCAAGAATCTTTGTTGTCCCTTGGAAAAACCAATAACCTACTGTTATCTGTTTCATTGATTTTCATAGGTCTTATGCTTAAATTTATTTTTATAGGTATAGATATTATTTATTACTGAACTTGCTTGTCATTTTTTCAGACTATCATATAGGCTTAAATATATACTGTTATAAAAAAAACCCCACATGCTGTATATCCTAATGGAAAGTTTAAAGACATTGTTGTGGAGCAGAAAACTGTTGAGATAACCTGTACATACAAGACTGGTCAAATTAGAAGTGAAACAACCTTTGCAACATCCTAGTCTAAAGCTACTTTCATATTTTCAGTTGACGAAAAGACAAAAATCTCTCTCCTTTGTCATCTTATTAAGGATTTGGTATTGCCATAATTTGTAAATTAGAGAATAATATGGCACTATTAAGTATCAGCAGTAGAGTTAGAATGGAGAGTGGACCTATGGGAGCAAAGAAATAATAATACAAAAAAAGGTTTAAATAGATTTAGGAGTAAAAACTCCAGACTATGCAATTACATTATATTCATAGCTGTTGGGAAAAGTGCAAAAGAAATGCAAAGATACTTAAGGAATTTAAGCCTTATGAAGAATCATAGAATCAGCTGGGTTAGAAAAAGACCTTTATGATCATCAAGTCCAACCATTACCCCAGGACTGCCACCACCACCATTAGCCATATCACTGAGGGCCAGCAGAGAGGACTTGGTTTTCTTTGCTTTCTGCCTAGAGGATGCATCCTAGAGTAGTCTTGATGACTGCTGGCTGAGCTCACCTCTGCAGACTGCTGGGCTGCTGGACACTGCCCGCTTGCCCTGACACACTGTGCTCCAGGTCGCTCGCGCTGCCAAGGGCGGTGTTTACCTGCTCAGGGCAGTGCTGTCTCTCCCACCGCTGCCCCTGTGAGTCAGGTGTGGCATCAGCAGAGCTGCAGCTCCTGGGCAAGACCTGGTAAGGAGTTGAAGCGGCCTTGGTGGTTCTTACTTTTCAGGAATGAGGCTCCTGGATGCTGTGATTTCCCTGTGCTCCGATGCTAAAGGCATCCTCTCCAGAGCTACTCACCCCGGAAAATGAGAATGAGGCATGTATAGTTTATTGGTCTTATGTGAGAAACTAAAAACAAAAGGGAAGGCTGTTGAGAACTTGATTTAAAATTAGAGAAAGAAATGTGTGTTTTCTGCGATGCAGAATGGTATCATTTTTCCATAATGTATTTAGAAGGGAAAAAAAATAAATTTAAATAGTGATCTGGAAGCAAAACCAGTCCTAAACAGACAGAATTAACATCTCTCTAAGGGGAAAAGCCACAAAGAGGGAGTGGAAGTATCAAAGAAGAACTAAAGTGTAAACTAACTGTGTGTAACAAAGATCTTTTATGGGAAACTGCTGAAGCCATAGCTTCATCTAATGATAAGACTATCTTAGACACAAGTAGAACCCTGATTATTCGTAAAATGGATGATAGTGGAAAGAATAAGAAAATGTCAGAAGTTACACCGAAGTTTAGAGTTTATACATCCTAGACAACTGTTCAATAGAAATTAGTTAAGAAATTATTGATCATGGTGAAGTACTTAGAATATGTACATTTATGTAAGTACCCAAAATGTACGTATATTTCTTAAAAATATGTACTTAAGTTGCAAGAATTAACATTTCATATTCAATGTCGTTTCTGGGGAGAAAAAACTGCAGTGTTTCCTCTTCTTTCTTGTTCTGTACCTTCAAAAGCAGCAGAAGAATTTAAGCTCTTTGAATATAAAATTTTAAAAAAAAGGACTTACGTTTTTTCGTTGTTGTTCTTCAGCAGTCTATTGATTACTACTTTTTCTGTAATAATAAATAAAGGCTATTTAAAATACCAAGTGAGACGAAGGATAACGTCTTCAGAAGTTTATGTTGTCCAAATACTAATTAAATTATTCAGTATGGAATACAGTATACTTTTAATGCAACTCTAAAACTGTAAACCTTAGGTCTGAAAAAGTTGTTAAAAGGTATTGTTGATCTTGAAGAGCAGTGAATTAATAAAGCCTTGTGTATGGACAGTTCTGTATAGATGCAGGTTGTTACAGAGTGCTTTCTATGCCCTCTAGGCCAATCTGTCATAAGTAGCTTCATTCCAGTAGCCAAATAAATGATATTAGCATTAGTAACTCAATCTATTTGAGGTCATAGGCTTCGTTGCTGCAGATTGTCAGATGTTCATCCTTCTGCCATACCAGAGCAGCCAAACACCAGACAGCCATGGCAAGAACACAATCTTTTTACAGATTTAGGCCTAAACTAACATTTCTTGCCTCTTAGCAAAGCCTGTTAGCCTGAATACAATGACATTGTCATTAGGTTTTAGTACATTCATAACACTAATCCTGGTTATTGCTGAAGACTTTTTTGTCAAATACAGTTTATATCATTCTCTTTTGCCTATAAGCAACATCACTCAGCAGCAGGCTGGTGCAAAGCATCTAAACATAGTAATACTTTGCGTTCACGTAACATTTTATTTTCATACCTCTAACAATGCTCTAGTAAGTCTTCAGAAGGATCTCACTGAATTTGATATCAACCCAAAGTAAAACTGAGCAGATTAAATCACAGAAATTTTGTCTGAGGTTATATAAAAAACAGCAGAGAAAATCAGAGCTCAAGAACTCTGAATTTGAGTAAGCAGGACTGAATTTGAATAAGCAGTACCTTATTGGAGATTATATTTTTGTGCTGTTAGAATGATTTTATGCAGTTTCTTCACTGTGAGTGTGGTGAGGTACTGAAACAGACAGTACCCAGAGAAGTTGTGGATGCCCTATCCCTGGAAGTGTTCAAGGCCAGGTGGGACAAGGTTTTGAGCAACCTGGTCTAGTGGAAGGTGTCCCTGCCTGTGGCAGGGGAGTTGGAGCTAGATGATCTTTAAGGTCCCTTCCAACCCAAACCATTCTATGATTCTATGACATTTTCCGAAGTTATAAAAAAGACAGGTCCTCTAGTTAGAATGACTTCATTTCAAAGGTCAAACACAAGGACAGAAGGCAGTTTCTCAACAGAAAAGCAAGGTTATTGAATAATAATGAGAATACAAAGTACTAGCTCTGTTATAATGGCAGCTATATCAGAGCAGAAGATGATGATGCATGGAAAAGGGTGCTACAGAGTCTGAATAGGAGAATATTTAGTAGTTTCCAACAACAAAGAAAGGAAAAGCATATGTTTTTCCAAGGTGACATGGGCAATTCAATATCTATGTGATGATGTTGTACATGTCAGGGACAATAAGATGAGCATATCTGCTGCATGCAAACTCCTGAAAGCACATATCTCAGCTTTCAGAGTGACAGCACATACAAAGACAACAGTGCATGCACAAACAGTAGCACAACACATTACAGTACATCTGATGTGCATGGTATTGGTTAGGTCTTCTGTGCACACTCTGACCTATTTAAAGACCTCGGATCTGATTGTAGATATGAACTGAAAAGTAAAATCATCTCTCCTGTCAGTTTTGCATGCGCTTCTGTCCTCCTAAGCACGCAGAAAAAACTCGTGTGTATTTGCAAAATGCTTTCTTCTTCATGTTTTTCATGCTAGCAAAGATTGTGACAACTGACAAGTACAGCACATATATTCTTATCCTATTATCAGTAAGTAGTAACATTATAAACACAGATTTACAAAATAGTTTGGCTTGGAAGGGACCTTTAAAATTCATCTAGTCCAATCCCCAGCAATGAGCAGGGACATCTTCAGCTCAATCAGGTTGCTCAGAGCCCTGTCCAACCTGACCTTGAATGTTACCAGGGATGGGTCATCTACTACCCCACTGGCCATCCTGTTCCAGTGTTTAATCACCCTCATTGTTAAAAAAATTATTTCTTATATCTAGTCTAAATCTACATTCTTTTAGTTTAAAACCATTACCCTTTCTCCTTTTACTACAGGCCATATTAAAAAGTCTGTCCCCATCATGCTTATAAACCCCCTTTAAATACTGCAAAGCCTCAATAAAGTCTCCCTGGACCCTTCTTTTCTCCAGGCTGGATGACCCCCACTCTGTGTCTTTTCTCAGGGTATTCCATCCCCTGATCATGTTCGTGGCCCTCCTTTGGACCTGCTCCAAGAGGTCCATGTCTTTCGGGTACTGAGGACTGTAGACGTGGACACAGTACTCTAAGTGGAGTCTCACCAGAGTGGAGTAGTGGGGCAGAATCACCTCCCTTGACCTGCTGGCCATGCCGCTTCTTATGTAGGCTAGGAATAACTCTGATTTAGGTATCGGTAAGGTTCATGTTAATAGCAAGCTCTATTGCTTGCTATTGGAAATACAGGCTTACAGGTCAGTGAGCTTGTATTTGAAATCCACACTGAGCTACATAGACATTGTGAGTTACTAAATTTTTTGCACTAAATGTAGATCAGTAAGTCTGAATGCAGAGGATTAAGTGACTCAGGACACTGGCACAGTTGATTCTTTTGCACTCCAAGTGTTCAAGCACAATTAATTAAGGTTGAACTGCATAAGCTGATCACAGAAAGGTACCTAAAATCACACATACTTGGAAAAATACTTGCTCACACAGAATATATCACCTAGTAAATTATGAGTTTTAAAATGACAAATACTTCTTTTTAAGGTATTGTCAAGGTAAGCCAGAGGCATTTAAAACTAATTGACAGACAAATAACTCTAAATCTGGAAAAAATATATATTCACTTTTTAATTTTTTGCATTTGCTACTGGTGCTAATTTGTTCATCCTTTTCTCTGATTTTTTTTATTATGTCTCTGATATATTTTTCTTTATTTAATTAAATGCTCTATTTCACATAACTTCTTCATTGCATAAAACAAACTCAGTTCTTCTTCAGATCAACCATAAACCAAATATATTTTAATTTGAATTTAAGAAAAACAAGTAGTTGATTCAGGATATGTCAAAAGGCAAAGAGATTTTTTTCCCCTTGAATCAGTTCTAAAATGTATTCATTCATTATGCATACTATAAATATAAAAGTGGAACCCAGCAGTAATAAGGACAGAATTAAATTGCAGGGTGCCATGTGTGGTTCCTTTTATAGCTGCATTCATATTGATTATATGTAATTTTTATAGAAGACCTCTTTTAACTGTATAGGTAAAGATGGCAATTAGGTGTGTGTTGCTTTTTTTATGTTCCTCTAAGATATCCAGGGTATGATAGGATTTTATATAATTCTTTCTATTCTCTTACCCTTTTAACCTTCAGATTAAATACTAAACATATGTGACTCATACTGTTTTTATTTTTCCTCAGGAACTATAGCAATTTGAAAGTGCATGTGAACTTACTTTATTCTTTTTCCTAGTAGTTCACAGTATACATAATAATGTGTACATATGAATGCTAGTTTAAAAAAAAATAAAATGTTGGGAATGGTTGCTAAAAGAATTTATGGTTGCCCCTAAATGGTGGAGAACCAGCAGTACAACATCATTAGATCAATTCATTAGAAAACTTCACACCTTTCTCATGATGAGGTCAGAGACAGAGCAGAATCACCTCTATTTGCATATGCTCTATTTGTAGCTGAGCTTGCAAGCTTTACATAGTCCATATGACTTGTGTCCTCATTGGAATAAGTCACTACTAATATTTTTCATTGTCATGTCTGTTGACCGAGTCTATTTTTATTGCCAAGTCAAATGTTGACCCCCCATCCTAGACACTCAAAATCCCACACATCATAACCCCACCTATGACCTACAATGTTTTCCTGAGGGAATGTAACTCATAAAGTGAAGCCACAAAAAGATAACATCTGGAGAGAAAGGTAACTCATTTTTAAGAGATCCAAAAAAGTGGAAGCATTTCCAGTTTAGGTGGAACCCCTTTGGTGACTGGCCACCATGTAACCCCATGTAACCCTATTTACTGTAATTCTTTGAGCCTGACCTGTCAGCCGACTTCTCATCCAACAAGAGAATATTAAATAAATCTACAAATAGTGAATTTAGCAGAGGCAAAAATGATTACATACAAACTACAGCCAAAAAATGCCTGCCATGAAATTGAGGGCCATGCTCTAAGGCAGCATAAATAGTTATCTTCTCTTCCTACAGCTTCACCCTTACACTCTTGTTTTATTGTTTCCCCCTTAGCTCTTCTAGCCTTGCTGTGAACTGTGATAAAAGGCAAAATAAATGTTTTTGCTTCTGTATCTCCTATTATTGCTTCTTCCCTCGAAGGGAATCGCCATACGAATTAACTTTTTTCAGGAATTATTGGGAGTATAAAGACTGCAAAAACCCACTCATGATTTAAGCTGATATAGAATGTAAGCAACATGTACTAAAGCACTAAAATCAGTGTAAATGCTGTTGGTAAGTCAGCCAAATCCAAATAAGTGCTTATAACTGTCTTCTAGGTAGTCTTAGCACATGGATCAAAAAATGTGCAGGCTTATGTGAAAATCTGCCTACTGCTCCTGAAAAAGTCTCCAAGACTCCCTGTTGCATAGAATCCTTCCATCTCATTAAAATCTTTTTCTCATAGAACTATCGTTAGCATTCCTTGCCCTGCAGAGCATCTTTCTTACATTGTCTGTTGACAGTTCTGATGATTGTCTGGCTTCTGCTCCTCCACAGATTTTGGAATTCTAATTTCTAACAGGTGACTTCCAGTCCAAACTATTCTGTGATTCTATGATATGCTGGTTTTACCCTGCTATGCAGTGTTTAGGTTTCCAGAACTGATGCATGAATATCTTCATAGAGAAGGACGTGAAATGAGCTTGCATTCCTCCAAGTTACTGCTGCTGTGCAAGGGCACTCTAAATCTCTCATCATATTTTGGAATAACATATAAGCTCATGTTCAGTGCTTACTGTACAGAACAGTAAAAGAGGAATTTAATTTCTTTTATTTTCATTATTAAGTATATTTTCTGCATTAAACTATTGCTTGTGAGATGCTAACTAGTACAAACATCTAATATTGGGAATGACATAGTGGATTCTCTTCTGCTTTTAGGCCAAGAAACTTTTCAGTGACAGTAAAAAATCCCCAACATGGGTTAACCACACCTGTTAAAACATGTAGAAATGGAAACTCCTAGGAATTCACATCCTTTGGCCTTTCACCTGGAACTTTCTCTGGGTATTTTCTGAAAGAATATGAAAACTGTCCTGAACATCTAGCACATCCTTGACTATGTGACCATTCCTCATTTTTGAAATATTTTCATAGTCTGAATTTGATCTCACCAGTTGTATATGGCTGTTAAAAGAAATTGATTAAAAGCTTTTTGGTAACAATCAAGACAGAAAGTGTGTATTCAGACTTGGTAGTGTTTTGGGTTACAGTAATATGGATTCAGACATTATTTGAGTAGAAGAACCTGAAAAGGCTTTGGAAAGTCTGTAGTTTGGAAAACGTGCTGAACTCTCTTTGCTCAAAGATGGTCATCTCACTGTGGCTGCTCTGATTAACAAAGCTTGAAAAGTGGGCTTGTAGGGGCAGCCGTGAATGTTTTATTGGACACCCAAATACAACTACAGAGTTTTCAGAATGGTTGCCTTTATGCTGACTTGAATTGAAGTTCTCTTTTTTATGCTGAACTTCATTCTGGTACTGAAGCATCATACATCATCTCTGCAAAGCAGTGCTGTGTACAGGCACGATAGTTTCAAGCTAGTGTTGGAAATGTGAATCTTTACATATTCTGTTATCTAAATGCTACTAAGTGTTCCTTGGACAAATTAGAAACCCTATCGGCTTGATATGTAATATAAACAATGGATGGTAAATCACAGAATCGTAGATTCATAGAATTATTTAGGTTGGAAAAGACCCTTGATATCATCAAGTCCAGCCACTAACCTACCACTCCAAAGTCCACCACTAAACCATGTCTTCAAGCAACATGTCTGCATGTCTTCTAAATAGTGCAAGGATGGGGACTCAACCACTTCCCTGGACATCCTTTTCCGGTTTTTGATAACCTTTTGGAGAAGAAATTTTTTCTAATATCCAGCCTAAACTTCCCCTGGCACAACTTGAAGTCTCCTCATCTTATTGCTTGTTACTTGGCAGAAGAGACAAACTCCTACCTCACTACAACCTCCTTTCAGGTAGTTATAGAGAACGATAAGGTCTCTCCTCAGCCTCGTTTTTTCCAGACTAAACAACCCCAGTTCCCTCAGCCACTCCTCATAGGACTTATGCTCTAGACCCTTCACCAGCTTTGTTGCTCTTCTTTGGTCATGCTCCAGCACCTTGAGGTCGTTCTTGTTGTGAGGTACCCAAAACTGAACACAGCATTTGACATGCAGCCTCACCAGTGCCCAGTATGGGCAAACAGTCGCTTCTCTAGTCTTGCTGGTCATGCTATTGCTGATATAAACCAGGATGCTACTGGCCTCCTTGGTCACCTGAGCCCACTGCCAGATCATATCCACCTAGCTGTCAACCAACACCTCCAGGTCCTTTTCCACTGGACATCTTTCCAGGCACTCTTCCCTTGATCTGTAGCGTTACATGGGGGTTGCTGTGTACCCAGTGCAGGACCTTGCACTTTGCCTTGTTGAACCTTCTACAGTTGCCCTTGGCCCATTGATCCAGCTGATCCAGATCCCTCTGTACAGCCTTCTTACCCCCATGCAGATCAGCGCTCCCATCCAGCTTCGTGTCATATGCAAACTTGCTGAGGGCGCGCTTGATCCCCTCATGCAGGTCACTGATAAAGACATTAAACAGAACTGGCCCCAGTACTGAGCCCTGGGGAACACCACTTGTGACTGGCCACCAACTGGGTTTAACTCCATTCGCAACCACTCTCTGGGCTTGGCCATCCAACCAGTTTTTTATCCAGCAAAGAGTTTGCCCACCCAGGCCACAAGCAGCTGGTTTCTCCAGGAGAATGCTGTGGAAACCATGTCAAAGGCTTCACTACTTTACAGGTAAATAACATGCACCACTACAGGTGACAGTCTCAGGACAGTAAAAACATATGGGATCATAAAGATTAATTGTTATATTATACCCCTCGAGTTTCTTAATTTTAGAACCATTCTAGGAACCCCAAAATTCCAGAAAACTTTGTGGCCTCTGAAACCTCATGGGCTTTTAGTCATCTGACAAGGTTTTCAAGCTGGCAGAAAATGGATTTGAGATTTCTAAAACCTCCATATGTTTTTTCCAAAATGGCAATATAAACAAGGAAATCCTGAGTGCTAGGGCTCTCAGAACCCCAGAGGTATCATACCTGTTCTTGACTCCTTACCCTGAATGACTGGATTTCAAATCCTTGAGTACATAGCCTACTGTCCCTGGACGTAACTGCCTGAACTAGCTTGTGCTGCACATGCCACATTGTGACAAAGCACGACATCTCAGGCTGTCTGTCATGAAACCTGCTTGCAGAAGTATCCTGTATGTAATGAAAACCATTGTAGTTAACATAGGAAAGCTTGAAAGTGCTGCCACTCACCATTGTAAAGAGGAAGCATATAACTCTTCCATTCTATGTATAAGGTTGTTTAAATCAAATTAGTTATGCTTCAGCATTTTTTATTGCTATGGAAAGAGATGTGTATAAAAAGATAACTCTTGTTGTAGTTTTATCCTAAGATTAATCCCTCCTTTTTTTTTTCCCTGTTAATTATAATAATCTTACATACTCTTTTAACAAAAGTTGCCATTTTGCAAAAGAAATAGAAAATACAATTTGATTTATTGTAATGACCACAGTAATGGCAAGTTAATATCAGGACCATCTGATATCTCTGCACCAGGAGCACCTACAGAAGGTTTACTTTAGCATACCATCATTTTATCCCTAATGTAACACTC
>NW_009941324.1:0-536 GCF_000696875.1 Nestor notabilis | reverse complement strand
AATTTACAATTTCAATATAAACAAAATTAGATAACATGCTGGAAAGGGTTAGTATTTCAGTCAGAAAATAGTTTCAAACTTTAGAAAAGATTTGTGAAACTTTCAAATGCTCTACATCCTTCGTAGGTCTGTGATGACAGCCTAAGAATTGGAATGAGGTACCATTCTGTCCCATAGATGTCAGTTTTTTTCATGAGGCTACAAAAAACAAAGCAAACTTTGCCTTTAATCTCACATAAGAGGTTTTGTGCCATATCAGCTCCCTTTATGAATCCACCCTGAGGTAGAATGCTCTATAAAAAAGGAAGAGATGAGTAGGATGTCATGCTAAAAATAATTTAAGAAGTACATACACAAGCTAGAAAGAATTTCAGAAAGACAATCCCAATCTAATGATTGTCGCAAATGATTTATTTTTTTTCTTACAATCTCATTAAATTATACATACCACCCTAGAATTAAGTTTTTGGCTTGACATAAGCAGTACATCATAATTTCTTCCAAGTTGTCTTGGTTTAAGCCCAGCCGGCAACTTG
>NW_009941323.1:59959-65036 GCF_000696875.1 Nestor notabilis | reverse complement strand
CTTTCGTAAGAGCCGGCAGGAACTGAGCCGACAGGTTGCTTCTGAACTGCATCGAGGAAAAGGGATAGCGGTGATTTTTCTCCCCCCTGGAGGCAAGGTGTCTCGGATGCGGCTGATGGGCCGTTGCAAACTTAATTCCTTGGTAAGCCGGCAGGGGCGATTCGCGGCGAGAAAGTACCTTAGTGTGACTTTCTTCCTTTGTCTGCACTTTAACTCCGTGTCTCTCGCCGTTCATTCCTCGCCGCGTTCCTCCGAAATATGAAGGGCAGCGTTTGGCCCCGGCTTTCCGGGAGATCCTGGCTGGGCGCATCAGCCGGCTCTTGTGTTTGCTTTCTTTCTCTTCACGGCAGTTGAAAGAAAACAAAGCGTTGTTTGAAAGGTGCGCTTTTCAACCTCTTGGTGTCAGTGAGCGGCGGTGTCTTACTGCTGATAATATCCCCCCTGTTGTAAACTTCCTTTTTTTTTGGGGGGTGGGGTGGGAGAGGGAACGCATTAATAACTTTAAGAACGCTGCCTTCTAGAGTAGGTTTTCTTGAGCTTTAAATACTTGCATGCAAGTTGTTCATAGGCAGTTGAATGGGAAATATTACCTGTATTCTTTTACCACCTCTGCTGTCTTTCTGTGGAAGAAAAGAATGCTGTGTAGTAGATGTGTATTTCCTATTTACTTGTCTAACTATGTGGAAATATTCAGCTGTCTAGTGAGTAAAATGCTTTACTTGAAGGTTGAAAGCTTCTTAATTTTTGAGTTTGTTCTCTGTGGGATCCTAAAGTCTCACTTTTAGGATTTTGGAAGGTGAGCTTTAGCAGTCGTCCCAGTAGTGGGACAGTCTCCTGGTTTTTATAACTTAGCATGTGGAATAACTTTATATGGCTAAATTATCACTGCTGTCAGTGCGAATAGGCAAATACAGAATTCCCCTAAACCCTCAAAGATTTACTTCTTTGTTTGTTGGATTTAAGTTTAAAGCTGAGTTCAGGCTCAGTTAAACTACTTTTGCCGTCACAAACTTTAAGGTGCCATGTTAAATTTCGATCAGACTTCCCCTAACAGACATTGAAGGTCTGCTTTTCCTTGCGCAACTGTTGAGTTCAGTATGAGATACGCTAGTAAGTAACTGCGGTATAGATAAACAGTAGAAGTTCTCTGTGTGAAACTTTGTTTCACTTCGGATTCAGAATCTTTGCATGCTGGTTGAGTACAGCTGCTGCATTTTTCCTTTTAACAGCAAAGGTCTCAAGCATAAATCAAACATATCTCATGAGATTAAAGCATAATGTGGAGAATGCAAGCATAAAACTAGTCTTTAGTCAAAAGTTGAAACTGTTATGTTAATCTCTATGACAATGTACAATTTTTTTTTTTTTTTTTTTAATAACTTACCAGCTTTACTGAATTAACATTGTGGTACACTTCCATCATGTGTTAATGTTCTAAATACCAAAGTAGACGGATGCACTCCCTGCCTCCCAGGAAAGCAGATGACACTGTTAAGGTTTTTATTGGAACCTTTAACATCCTGAAACAGCTAAACCTGATTTTTTTTTTCCAGTCGGACTGCATAAAAAATGGCTTTTCAATATTTGAAAGAGTAGGTGTAACTACAGTTAGTACAGCCCACAAACCCCTATGATCTCTTGTAGACGTTTACAATAGGAACCCTGTCATGACAGTTTAGTTACTGTGGTAATAACTTTTCACGGTGCATTTGTGTCAAATGGCATTAATAGCTTATCCTGATCAAAACTGACTTTTAAAGTAAAAAAGTGATGTTATGATTGGTAGAGGCATTTTAGTTTTACTAACTGAACATTACAAGTCAAAGAAGCTGGTGAAACCCCCGCTACGTTTGCTAAAAGTTAAAGGTTTCAGTACACAAGCATTTTAGAAACAACACTAAAGAACCTCTTTCAATCCTCAGAATACTCTGGTATGTCCCTAGAGCAGTGTAACAGGCCATGATCAGAGAGTCTTATTCTGCTAATGTAAATGATGTAGTTTAGTCTTGCAGCAGGTCCTTCTGGATTTAACTAGCAGATCTTGTGTGTAGAAAAGGGATAGCAGTGGGAAAAAGACTGATCATGATTTGGGCCATGTGGCCTATGTTCTTTTTCTACCTCTGCTTGCTGGGGGAGTAAATTTGCTCCCTCTTAATACATTATGTAGAAGATAAGCTTGTTTGGCTGGGTTTTCTTGTCAGCTTGTTTGGCATTGAGATTACTCTTTACTAAATACTCTATGATTGAAACTTTCAAATCTCAAACTTTGAAGCCTAGGTACTGTAAACATGCTACTAAGAGAGACGGTCTTTTACATTACTGCAATCTTACCCAAATCATCTTCATTTGTAAGTTATCAAATTGAGGTCTGATAGCTCCAAAATTTTGCATCTTAAACTTTGAATCTGAAGATAGTTCTAATTTCTAAGTTGTATTAGTTTTGCCTCCCCAGGTACAAATTACGCTAATGTGTTAATAATTTTGTTAATGTTGTAACTAAGTAGTAAAACTGTCTTGCATATCCCAGCACTTAATATGCATATAAATCAAAATTACCAGGACATGCATATAAATAAAAATTATTCGAATAATAATTTCCAAATAGGAAATCAAAGTTTGTTTAAAAGGAGCTTTTCAGAATAAATATGGTGTGCACTTCTTGTAAACCTAGGGCTATGATGTTTTGCTAAGCAAAAAGTTGCCTTATGTGTTGAAAATGGATGCAGAAAATCCTAAACTGGTCCTATTCCAAAGATAATAAAAAATTTAGGAGTTCAAAGTGTAGCCTTTGGCTAAAATGTTTCTGAAATTCAGTCATTCTGGCTTACTGTAATGATCCATCTGAGTTTATATCTAACACATTATCACTTTATCTTAACACTTTCATGCTTTCCCTTGTTAGTTAACTGTCTTTACTACTGACATTGTTTAATACTTGAGATATTTATCAAGATTATATAATGTTGATTTTTGGATAATCCTGGGTCAACCTTCTTTTTTCTTTTTTTTTTTTTTATTTTATTTTTCTTTTTGTCTTTGCCTTTTTTTTGTTGTTGTTTTTATTTTTTTGTTTCCAGTAGCTCTGTAAATTATGACAAGATGGAAAAAGTACTGATAGGACAAGGGGTAACGGGTTTAAATTTAAACAGGGGAAACTCAGGTTAGATATAAAGAAGTTCTTCACTGTGAGGGTGCTGAGGCCCTGGAACAGATCGCCTAAAGGCGTAGTAAATGCTACATCCCTGGTAGTGTTCAAGGCCAGGTTGGACAGAGCCTTGGGTGACATGGTCTGGTGTGAGGCATCCCTGCCAATGGCAGGGGGTTGGAATTAGATGATCTTAAGGTCCTTTCCAACCCTAACCATTCTATGATTATGTGCAATGCCTAAATTGCTTTTATCTAACATGGTTAACTGTTTAGTTGAGAGATGCTCTTAAACTCTTGGTTGTGACTCAGCAAACCTTAGAAGTTGCTGCTTGGTTCTCTTACTGGTAGTTGCGTCAGCATGCGTAATAGGCTGCCCGTTGCCAGTTCTGAGCAGGCTCCACTTGAAGTTATTACAGAAATGCAGTAAAAAGTGCTTAAGGTATTATGGCACAGAAAAATATTTACAGTAATAGTAAAACCTGCACATGTGTTAAACTTTGAATTTTAATGAGGAGTTTGGATATCTTGGCTATCTATTTAATGAGGAGTTTGGATATCTTAACACAATCTAATGCATCATCCTGTGGTGCCCATTGTGTCTAATGGGCCTGAGGAGCAGATGATAAAAGATATGGACAGGTACAGTGTTTTATGTAATAGACAGACTACTTCAGACAGCCTGTTGCCTAATAAAAGTGTAGACAGTGAGTTATGGAGTGCCATAAATCAGAGCTGGAGCTGTGTTTTGGACTTCAGCGTAAGCAAAAAAAAAAAAAAAGAAAAATTCTAATGTAACTAAGGGAGAGAAGAGGGAAAAATCAGATCAGATCAGCATTATATCTGATCATTACGTAGTTTTGGTGTTTTGGTGTTCTTTTTGTGTTTGGGTTTTTTTTTTTTTTTTTTTTTTTTAACACCTTCCAAAATTCCAGCAAGATGGAATAAAAGAACCTGTTTCTATTGAATAATTTAAAAAGATGTAATAATTTCTTAACATGACTTTTATGACAATCTAATGGCATCTGAAATTGTTTGGAGTTTTGGAAGTATTGATATCATTTATTTATTACAGGTTTGGGGTTTGGTTGTTTTTGTTTTACTAGGGGCAGGGCTTGTTTGGTTTGTTGTGTTTGTGGGTTGGTTTTTGTTTGGTTTTTTGTTTTGGTTTTTTTGGGTTGTTTTTTTTTTTTTGTTTTGTTTTTAATGAAAATGTTCATTTACTTGGCAGCATGTTAGGGGGATGAAGCACTGGAGACCCAAGTGCCTGTTTATTCCCAGGACAAATCATAGCCTGGGAAGAAGAGTACTTAGGCAAGGAATGACTGTTAACCCATTGAAATGGCAGCTGTTCCAACATCAAGCTGGTTTGCCTTACCAGCCTTTCCTTCATTCAGCATTAAAACCTTGTCAGCAGTGGTTCCAGCTAGTGACTTACTTTTACAATCTCATACACTTTTTATTGTTTGCCTCTTCACTTTTTATTGTTTGCTGTGGTTATAGCTTTAATCATGTAACTTCATTGCTAGATTTGGAAGACATACATGCTTGCTCCCCCCCCCCCCCCCCCCCCCCCCCACCCCCAACCTTTTCATTACTGCTTTCCAGTATTTCCTATAGCTTGTGTGCACAAGTCTTAAATTCTTCTTAGAAATATTGACTTACTAATAGCTGTGACTGAATTCCTTCTTCTGAGTTTTTTGGAGTGAACTATTGGAAGCATTCTGAAGCTTCAATTTGTTATGCTGTGAGACTTTGGAGAGTAAAGACTGTTGCTATAAACCCAGGTGAGGAAGGTGGTCCCAAAGGTCTTGTTCCTGAGGTTTCTACCTTTCTTCGTACTCCAGTTTTGTCTGGATTTAGGCATTGGAAATGACACACTGACTTTTTCAAATGGAAAAGCCAGTGAGGGTGTGTTCTATGTCTGTCTTGA